>NW_016205527.1:0-2177 GCF_001687245.7 Rhagoletis zephyria
ACCAAAACAATCTACTATATCTTGTTTAATACAATGATGATAAAATCTTAATGTTCTCTAAATCTAAATTTTTTATACTCAGTAGTGTAAAAATATATTAGATAAACATCAGGCCGATAGTCTTCGTAGCTAGTGCCTCTTTTTGTAATATAGTTATTTGTAATTATATTTCATTATAAATAAATAAATAAATAAATAAATAAGGTTTCCACTCCGCAGCTGATAGCGATTTGAGATTGTGAAAATTAGAAAAATTTTGTAGCTCAACTCGGAATCCATAATACGTACTGAAACCAAATTTCAAGTCGACATCAATAAAAACAAAGAAGTTAATCTAAGTCGGCCAGATCGCGCATATGGTGGCTATAGGATATAATGCCTTGAACCGAACAAAATGTGGTAGGTAAACTCAGAACTCTATAACAAACCAAATTTCGTATCTATTGAAATGGTTTTTCAGTTCTTTGGAGTGTTTTTTCGGTTTTTCTGTGACCATTCTCGGTTCTTCCGGAGCCATTTTTCGGGTCTTTTGGAATCTAGTTTCGGTTCTTCCGAAACCGGATTTCGAACCCTTTGAAATAGAGTTTTGATTCTTCCGCAACCGCTTTACGGGCTGTTTCGAATCGAGTTTCAGTTCCGTTAGACCTGCTTTTCGGTTCTTGTAATAACCGAATCAGTCGCCTCTCTAAATTGCCCGGTTCTCCGGTTCCGGTTACTCGGGTCTGTGCATCATTATCTAATACATCTTGCCTAACAGCAAGGACCAACGCAAGGCCTTTTCAACCTTTCCTCCACATCTAGTTTCCATGACGATTCGCTATGCAGTATTTCATTCGATATTTCTGTACTAAAGTCACGCTGCCTAACAGCAGCTTTCTCTATTCCTGAATTTTATACTTTCTGGTAAAGAGTACTAAATCTTTTTTATTCGCATTTCACACTGAGATCTACTTTCTCAAACTATTTGCGAATATCGTAGAGTGTCTGGAGTTCATAAAGAAGCTCATCGTATTGATTCATAGAATTATTGCAGTATCACCGCTTACGCCGTCATTATTCTTGTGGCTTTGCTTTCAAATGCTTTAAGATTTCTGTTGGCTGTTAAAGAAGGTTGATGTCTCTTTTTGGATGTTGCTGTTTCCGACACGGTAGGAATGTAATGTATTGTGGAAATATTATTGCAGCGTCCGCCATGTCGAAGAATACACCCATTACGTGTTCTCCTTCATTTTTGGGCTTTTCAATTTGACCAACCTCCCTGTGCAATTCTGTACCAGTAGATTTATCTTTGCTGTAGGCGTGGTGGGTGTTGGAAATTGGATTTTGATCTATTCTGGCTTTCACATAGATGCTAATCAGCCTTTTGAGTGTCTTTAAGAAGAAAGAAGTTAAGCTAATTCGGCCGTAATATTTGTAATTTTCGTGGTTCGTTTTGTTCCCTCTTAGAAGTTGTTCAGGAAGTGAGCACATGCAAAAGCCTAGTGCAAGCGTTCTTCAATGCTTGTCGAGCCGATCAGAAATGATTGGATACGATTCCAGAAGCATGGTCGGAAAAACGTTATTAGGTCCAGGTGGAATGAATTTGATGCCCCAATCGAGTTTGGACCTTTTAAAACCAGCTGCTCTATACTGTTCATTTGAAATTTTGTTACCTGCTCCTCATATAGTTTATCAGGCTACAGTTTGAGAAATTTACTTTCAGCAGCTCTTCTAACGTTTCGTCACCGGTTTGCGAACAAAAGTAAGGTGGTTCATAAAATATCAAAAAAAAAAATATTGTATGAAGAACCCCGTTTGTTTTTTCTACGTACAATTTCAAAATTAAAAAAAAAAAAAATTGGTGGTCGCTACCATGGTTCGAAAAAATTTAATTTTTTTAAATCGCAAAAATTCCACAAAATTTTGACTTTATCAAAATAAAAAAAAATTTGAAACTTATATATAAGTTCATGAACTCGCTGAGTTGTAGCTGGTCAAATTNCCGGTTTGCGAACAAAAGTAAGGTGGTTCATAAAATATCAAAAAAAAAAATATTGTATGAAGAACCCCGTTTGTTTTTTCTACGTACAATTTCAAAATTAAAAAAAAAAAAAATTGGTGGTCGCTACCATGGTTCGAAAAAATTTAATTTTTTTAAATCGCAAAAATTCCACAAAATTTTGACTTTATCAAAATAA
>NW_016205528.1:0-2177 GCF_001687245.7 Rhagoletis zephyria
ACTTTCTTGCCTACCAAGAGCGGGTTCAAAACTAAACAAAAACCTACTAAAATGGCTTCTTTCCTCCCATTTCTTTTAATCAAGAAAACGGCGTTTGCCAGCATTAAATACATTTATTTTTTCTGGTTTTTATACTTAAAATAAGATATCCAGTAAACAAAAAGATCAGAATAATAGCTATTATATACATATAGCACACACAAAAAATTGGTGTGTGCCTTTAACCAGACCCACCTACCGACATGTATTTCGACCCACTGAATCCGAATCTGAGGGCCGTTTGACTTCTTAACCCTCAAAATTTCGAGTAAATTTCGAAAAACCGAAAAAGCGGCAGAAGTATGTACATATGCATACCCACACATACCCTACCACATTTGCCAGACAATTTCTGATATCAGACAAGTCGGAATAAAAAGACTATTTAGACAAGTCTTACAGGTTTCGTACAGATTTCTGGGCGCAATGTCTGGAGTATTTTATTTTTTTCCTTATGTGATATGTCTGATCGAATTATGTCCGATTTCGGGCAAACACGTCTGATAATTCTTATTTTCCATGATTATTTGGTCAGACATCTATTAGATATCCGTCAGAATCGTCGGTAATTAAGTCAGAATTTCCCACGTCGTGTCGGTTAGACTTCCTGTCAACCTCTCCATACGCTTCTCTGACCGATATCGGCCGAAATCATACAGATTTATGACTTTTTTGCCGACGAGTCTGACGGATATCTAACAGATTTCTTACAATTTTGCTAGTTTGGTACATATTGCCACCTAAAGGTGAAGAGGTGCCAAATCCACTTTTTTTTTAATTTAGTTTGTGATGCAGAATGACAGATAATACGAAACTATGTCGATTTTTCGTCTCTCCTGAACAATTTCAAAAAAATGGACTTGGTACCTTTTCACCTTTAGGGAACGATATATACATTAGTAAGGTAAAAATAAACCTCACGGATAGGCCTGCCAAATGTCCAAATGTCCTACCATACTACCAACCGGAAAAAAACATACCAATTTTGGTAGGGAAAGCCCAAAACGACAACCCTGGCTTGGTCTATCTGTCAGCTCGAGTTAAATGCAGTCATATCCGCATGCATTTAGCAAGCTCAACGGTTCTATATTTGCCTTGGCAGTGGTATCGTCACCATGCCTCCTCTCTTCGATGATGTTACCTTAACATTCATTCAAGTGCGTGCATTTGAGTTCAGAGAAAAAAGCTTTGGCACGGCGTGCATCCATTTCACAACTACTGACTGTCTAATAAACTTTGAGTGGGCAGAATGTGTAGTTGTAAATACGAGTATGTATATGTATATGTATGTATTTGTTAAGTGCAATTGCTGCCGACTGCGGCTTGGTCGATTTGACTTTGTCGTTCTAGCGTTAGAAACGTCCTTCAACGCGAGCATTGACCGCGAATTCAATTATGGTATTTTTTGAGGTAGCTATAGTTGCTAGAAAAAACACACATACCATATATGTATGTATGTACATAGATGTTTATGTATAATGACGTTTACTTGGACTAATATGATCTTTAAAATTACTTTCTTGTTTAGTAATTTATGCAGTATACAATCGTAGACACGCGTTAAATTGTTTATAGCCCAGCAAACAATTAGGTTTGGTATACATTTGAGAATGATTTGAAAGCAAGGCACTTTCTCAAATGTCAAACGTTTGAAAATGATTTGATATTCGGGCAGGTTCTGCAATTCAATACCTACCAGTGAATTTCAACCCCTGCCAATTTGAAATCAAAGCGAGTTTGATTGATATTCACTCGGAAGTGAATTGAGGAACCTGCCTGATTGATTTCAAAATAACAGCTTTCTCAATCAATTTCAAAGGGTATTTATTAAATGTTTTTCAAATGTGGAAACAAACTTTATTATAGGAACGTATATTTTAATCACTAATAATCATCTTGAAGGGCTGCACCTGGGAGTTTTGGCTGGCTATTTTCACCCCACGCAAACATCAAATAACATCGGGGTTTTTTTTAATTAACAACGGCATTATTGTGAACTTTAAGAGATTTTTTTACACATTTTTATTTAACACTTGACACTTCACAAATTATAGCAAACTGTATCGATAATTATAACGTTAACATGTTCCTTCAAATTAAACTCCTGAATTTCAAATGCAGAATGTAAACATCGTTTT
>NW_016205529.1:0-1092 GCF_001687245.7 Rhagoletis zephyria
TTTTTTTTTAAGTACGGGTATATCTTTTTCCAATTAGAAAAATCCCTAGGTGTGACCACCTTAATGTACATACATATGTTCTATGCTTCGTTCAAATTTCCACGCATTTCACATCTACCTATGCGATCCACATTCACAATTTCTTCATTCATGAATAAATACTACTATTTGTAGTAAATGTAAAAAAGCTTCCGCTATAGCATTTCTTTTTTTATATCCACAATCATCACAAAAAGGTGGCAAGTTTTGTAATTATGAACTTTTTTATTTAAAAAATTTATTAACCCGTTTGACATCTGTCCATCGCAACACTTTTAATGCTAATAAAATTTAAACGTCGACACCTGTTTACAGACGTTAATAATTTTATAGTTGTCGTTTTGCTTTCTTCATATGTATACACATCCAAATACTCATACAATACATATGGATATTTTTAACTAACCCTGCAGGGATATATGCTACATACTTACTATGTATTGTATTTTGTAAATTTCAGTTGAAGAAATCTACTCCATTGCTAATCAAATTTACAATTTTCTCGAGAAGTAGCTCGTTTCTGTAACTCTTCTCTGCCGATTATTTCTCTACTGATAGTGAATATATGTTCGTCATTCTCTACTACTCATTANGTAAATTTCAGTTGAAGAAATCTACTCCATTGCTAATCAAATTTACAATTTTCTCGAGAAGTAGCTCGTTTCTGTAACTCTTCTCTGCCGATTATTTCTCTACTGATAGTGAATATATGTTCGTCATTCTCTACTACTCATTAGCAACAGGGAACAAGGCGGCAAATTCATATGTATATGAATTCGCCTTGGCAGAGAATTGTTACAGAAACGAGCTACAGAACTGAAACAGAAAGAATTATCCAATTTGAAACAAAATAAAAACAAGTAATTTTTAAGCAAAAAACAAAAACGACTTCAATTCTCTTATAAAAATTTATGATTATCGTTAATTTCTTCATTATCCAAAGATGGGATTTCAACGAAATTAATATGGGGCCACCTTTCCTTTAAAAAAAGAATTATAGAAATCTGTTAACGTGCTCTAAAGTTATGCGGTAACAAACATACAAAAAAAAAA
>NW_016205529.1:1197-2177 GCF_001687245.7 Rhagoletis zephyria
AAACAAGTAATTTTTAAGCAAAAAACAAAAACGACTTCAATTCTCTTATAAAAATTTATGATTATCGTTAATTTCTTCATTATCCAAAGATGGGATTTCAACGAAATTAATATGGGGCCACCTTTCCTTTAAAAAAAGAATTATAGAAATCTGTTAACGTGCTCTAAAGTTATGCGGTAACAAACATACAAAAAAAAACATTCCGACGAATTGTTGTAAAATAAGTAAAAAGTTCTAATAAATAAGTATTGATTTATTTATAGTTATAATTTCTATTAAAATTGTAAATTTTTTTAGAACAGCAACAGTTTGTTGTTGTATACAGTCTGGATGGCAATTTTTTATCATTACTTTCACAGCTGTAACGACTGTTAAAAGCAAATGTTTTCCTGCAAGTGTCACCTCTCTGTGCAGCGTTTACAGAACCGTTTTGTGCCACTTTTTCGGCATCAATAACCTTTGCTTATGACGCACTCAGTCGGTTATGCGCATGCGCACATAATAACCTCCTCATTTTAACTCCTTGTGCAAACCGAGAAACGAATGCTTCCATTCGAGCATAATTTACATTTTAGTAGTGTAGTAAAAAGAAATCAATGTTTCTTAGGTCCTTACTACCAAAAAAGATCAATCGGGGATGAACCCGGGATCAATCAAAAACCGACATTCGACTAATACCACTTTTGATCTTTATATGGATTGAACTGTTCCCTTGAGCATGTCCTATGAAGAAACTAATTGTTCCTCTTTATACCCGAAGGGTTATGAAAAACGAGAAGTGTGTTTTAAAAAATAAAAATTAAACGTGGTGCGGGCTCGGATTCGAACCGGCAATCTCAGGTTTTCAAACCAAATAAATAATACACTCTCTAAAAGCTACAGCCATACTGTATAAAACTTCGTTGATTAAATGCGTACTGTACCCATTAGTAAAAAGTCGGGGGCTTGTTGATCTCCAATTATTCCCGTAACGAGTAGTT
>NW_016205530.1:0-2177 GCF_001687245.7 Rhagoletis zephyria
ACATTCGACAGCCTGCTCTCCTTCTCTGCGCACTCAACCGCTATTGTCAATAAAGTACAGAGCCGCAACAAAGTCCTCAAGTCGCTAGCCGACAGTACTTGGGGCAAAGACAAAGAAACGTTGCTGGCAACATACAAGGCAATAGGCCGGCCGGTTTTGAACTACGCAGCGCCAGTGTGGTCGCCAGGGACTAGTAGGACGCAGTGGACGAAGCTACAGACTGTACAGAACACCGCACTCAGGACAGCGACAGGATGCCTCTTGATGTCGCCTGAACACCACCTGCACGGCGAGGCGCAAATGCTCCCTGTAAAGGAGCATAATATAATGCTCTGCCGCTACAACAACAACAACAACTAATTAGNCATTTGTTCGTTGTTTACAATTTGGTGGTGGCTTTTTACTGCAATTTTCTTAATTTTCGCTTGTGACAACGTGTGCACACATAAGGTAAAGAATAATTTAACACAACGACATGATTTATAGAAGAATTTGCATAATAAAAATGATTATTCATGTGTTCAACAATTACGCGGTTTTTTTTGTTCTCTTCGTTGCTTACTTCTTACAACAAAGATGGCGTCGAGATTTCAACAGCTAGAAAATAACTTTTTTCTTTCTTTCCTTAAGGCGTGATCTTGTGTCTTTCGTTCATGATTAGCAGTAGAGAACAGGGCGGCGAATTCATATCTCAATTCGCCTTGGTAGAGAATTGTTACAGAAACGAGCTACTGTTTGTGCATGATTCAATAATACAAGGCATCGTACAGTTCCATAAGTAAAGTAACTCTTCTTCTTACCGTTTTTTCTGGCAGGCTGTAGGTGTGTTTTTGGCAGGCTGTAGGTGTGTTTTTGGTTATTGTATTGGTGTTTTTGGTTCAGTGTGTTAGTGTATTTTGAATAAATTGTAATAGAAATAAATGAAATTGTAATAGAAATGAAAGAAATTGTAAAAGATAAGAGCACATGCCAAAAAACAGGTGATCTCAGCTGTAGGCATATTTTGGCAATCAGCTGATAGTGTTTAATTATTGACAGCCGCGGTTTGACACTCCCTTACAAAAGGTTGCATTTACGAAGGATGGGGAATGAAATCCATTGCTGCGAAAATGGTATTAGAAAAGTACCCAAAGTAGGCACATAGTAGTGAAATTCCTTTTGTAAATTCTAATGTATTTGCAGGAAATCTAGCATTTTAAACGAAATATTGTACGAAATGATAATATATCTACGTGAATTACGCAATTTTTGTGTTATTTTGCCGTATAAAAACTGCAAAAAGACTCAAAATTAAAATAAAACTACTATGACACACAGCACTCCATTGTATTAGTTTTTACGCAGTCTTCAACTCAAAAATCACTCACAAATTGCAAATTAACACAATTTAAACTGATTTTTCACTTATAATTAAAATCTCTTTCGCTGATTTGTAAACAAAGGTTTATTTACAAGTTACCACAACTGTCAAAATCGGCAAAACCAAAGTAGCGGTATCACTGACGGCGCCACCTTTGTTCGCTGCACCGTGAATGCAGACAACATGTAAACACAAACAGCATGATTCAATAATACAAGGTTCCATGAACCAAAAAGACAAGATCACGCGGGCTGGAGACTAGCCCGTTAGAATCGCATTGAGGAAAAAAGTTGAAAAGTTGAGTTTGTTTACATTTCTTCGTTGTTTACAATTTGGTGGTGGCTTTTTACTGCAATTTTCTTCATTTTCACTTGTGACAACGTGTGTACACATAAGATAAAGAATAATTTAACACAACGGCATGATTTATAGAAGAATTTGCATAATAAAAATGATTTTTCATACGTTCAATAATTTCGCGGTTTTCTCCGTTCTCTTCGTTGTTTACTTCTTACAACAAAGATGGCGTCGAGATTTCGGCAGTTAGAAAATAACTTTTTTCGTTTTTTCCTTCCCGCGTGATCTTGTGTCTTTCGTTCATGACAAGGTTCGATAAACTGACAGTTGTCTCTCTCGCACCGCTCCCTTAGCAGTGGCACCGTGTTGCTTCTTTGCAAATTTACTTGGAAACAGTGTAGCTTTGGTGTGAAATAGAAGTATCAGCTTTTGTGCAATACGTTTATTTGTATATGCATATGAAGCATATTTAACTGATGAAAACATAAACTGTTTTTAAATTGGATGTTTACATCAATCT
>NW_016205531.1:0-2177 GCF_001687245.7 Rhagoletis zephyria
TCATAAAATAATGGATAAAGTGATTTGAGTGTGTGTCGTGCGTTGACGGGATATGGAAGCGATCTGTGTGGCCGGTTGTTATAGGGGCGGTGCAAGTGCGGAGGAGATTGGCGCCTAGAAGTAAATAATTTATATACGACGCCGTCTGATACGTTTACACTGTTTCTGCTTTTGTCATTGCCTATTTGAAGCGGCTTCTATTCTGCGCCTCCCTAAAGCACATCATCAAAAAATATTTAATTGTTTTTGAAAAAATGTATATTTTAGTGCGCTGGTAGTAATATTTAGTGCGTTAAATTGGGGATTACCTACAGCGCTGCCCTGCATGCATGTACCACATTTTTCTGCGGCGACTACTACGCAATATTGTAACCGAGACCTTGAACTCAGACACGCTCGCTTGATACGCCTATATGGTCCTCTGGCTTCCGCAGCCTACAAACAAGGCTAGATTAACTATTTTAATAAGTATTTAATAAGCTTGTTATTGATTTCATTGATATATGCGCAATATTTAGTATGTAAATTTTCGCCACGAATCGATCAATTAGCATAATTGTAGTCACCGATAAGCAATCTTGTTTTTAATCTTTCATAAACCTACATTTACACTTTTTATCTACTATTCAAATTTGATTTTGCTTTTATAATAGTACACCAGCCGCACCTACCTTCCGTATCATTCGTGAAGTCTACGAAAGCACCAATGCACATGAACGCTTTGAAGCTGAATTGGACAAAGCGTTGGAGGCTAAGGTGGACTATATAATAATTGAACCACCAAGGCTCGGCGACGAGACGGGGCGTTGGATAACAGTTGGCAATTGCTTGCACAAAACTGCTGTAGTTTCAGGAGTGGCTTCGCTCATATCAAGTTTGCTTTGGCGGGATCGACCAGTTATCGCCGCTCCTATGTGTGCTGTGTCACTTTTCTGCACGGGTTTATATACAGTATCGTGGAATTATGATCCCTGCTGCCAGTATCAGGTATTGTATGATTAGTAAACAATGTGTCATACAATTATAAACATGAATCCAAAAACATTTGGCTCACTCGGATTTAATGCCACACAACTTTTCCTTACAATTCATATTGCAGGTAGAAAACGATGATGAAATACTTAGCAAATTACCAATCGGAGATGTATCTGCGCCTGTGATCTTAGGCTATTCTCCAAATACCAAAACAAAGTACTTGCATCGCAGCATTACTCTGTTCTCAGCAGCATTCTGTGCATGGCAAATCTGGCGATCTTACAAGTAGCTAGGTTTACCAATGGTCCGCAGTATAGTATGAGGAGAGTTGCATGCAAATTTGTGATTATAAGAAAAGTAAAATGTCAATGAAGCATGATGTACAAAATTAGCATATACATTTTCAAATGCCACACATGTAGTCACGCCACGCCACTATGCTCTCACGACCGCAACCACAACCGTAACCAACAGCAGTACCCAATTATCCAGCACAGATGAAATCGGAGACTCCGCAGCAGCGATAACAACCGGAATAGCTCAGAATGGATCAAGTAAACAGTTGGCAGTTATTGATCGAAAGACATCCCAATTTTTTTCTATTTAATATAATTCACTAATTTTTATTTTATAAATTTTTACAAGTAATAAGAATGAACATAAGTAAATAACGCGCTAGTATAAAAACGAAAGCGAAAATATGTTTGGGATTAATTTGGATGTTACACACTTAGACAACATTTGGTCATTGGCATGGAACTTTTAGAGAAAAGAATAGTAATTTTTTTTTTGGTATATTCCAAAGTTTTGCTTAGCTGAAAGTTAAAATGGTTGAAAGGCAAATTTTTAAATTTTTATATTTTACTTCGCTTTTAAAAACTATATATGTATTTGCTATAACGCTGTGTTCCTACTGTATCTTTATGAGCTCTTTTTTTTCACGATTATGCCATAAAGTGAGTATGGAATTTCCTCGGTCATCTGCATTATACTTACCATTTTGTGTAAAATAACCGGCATTCAGCTGCAGGAAACTACATTCTCATTGAATAATTTTGTATTGTTTTATTCGTTTAGGTTATAAAGCCAACTAAAAAGTAAATAAGTATAAACAAAAAAAAATCCAAATAAATGTTTAGTAATAAAACGATAGATGCAATTTCGGAATCGACTTTTAGAAGATAACTTGTGTTAAAAAAAAA
>NW_016205533.1:0-2176 GCF_001687245.7 Rhagoletis zephyria
AATCTTACTTTCTAAACAGAAACCCTCCTGCATGAAGTTAAGAAATAAAGCCCATATTTTAATAGTTGATTTAACTTTTTAAATAATTTAAATCTTAAATTATTCGATTCGATGTCTCAATTAATTTTCATGTTTAAGGTACCCTGAAAAAGTATTTTTTTTGTCATCTATTTAGACTTTCTTTAAAACATTTTTGCTCAACTTGTGCTCATTTCTAATAGTTCAGTTATCCATGAAAATTATCTTTTTCTTTGATTTTCTCACTAAATGGTCTCTGAAAAATTCAAATAAATGCAATTTTGAATCTAGTTTTCGAAAACCCGAACTTAGACATTTCTTAACTAATTTTCATTTCCGAGTTAGAGTTTGAAAGAAATTAGGCGGAACTTTTGGGTCTGGTGTAAATTTGTAAATATGTAAAAAGTTAAAAGAGGAGAAAGTAGCCTTTTCATTGGTGAATATTTTGACGAAAGTTAAAAATTTCATACACTTTGGTAATTCCTTTAAAGAAGAAGAATTGTTATTTATTTTTCTTATATTGAGTGTGAGGCAGCCTAATGTACATACATTTGTATGGATGTTGTTTCATAAAACGTCCACTTTTTTGTCTTCTTATCTATCTTAGTAGGTCAAGATAAAGCAACGCATATCACANGAAATTTTATTCTAGTTATCAAAAGTTTTGAAAGCAGTTTGCAACCCTTAAGAAAAAAATGATCGTATATATATTTCTTCAAGAAAATTTTCAGTAACGGCAAAGTTACGCTGGAAGAAGCAACAGAAAGAAATAAAAATATTTCTTGAGAGCTGGATACTAGGCTTCAAATTTAAAATTCGACAGCAAGCAGAGACAGTAAATAAATGCTATGCAGATTTTGTAATCAAAACGGCTTAGTGAAAAGTATGGTACCGCTTTTGCGAAGTTGGATTAGTTGATCTCTAGTTTAAGAATACATGTACATAAATTCTTAACGAAATAAAAAATTTACTATGTTTGTTGTATATTTTCATGACACTCATAGGACAGTGTAATGATTAATGATTTTTTGGCTCTCTTCGAGGATTTTTGACTTTTTTCGAGATTTTCTTAAAATTTGTTACATTTGTATGGCATTTCGGGATAATTACAATTCATTCCCGGGACTTTTCTCGAGGCTTTTCAGAATTTTTCGGGAATATTGGAGTTTTTTAATGGACTCTTCAGGATTTTTAGAGACTTTCTATTTTGTTTTCGCGACCTGTAGGTATTTTTACGAAACCTTCGGAACATTTTCGAAACATATAGGGTTTGTTTTTGGGATCCACCGAGATTGTTAGTTTACTTTTTAAACTTCTCGGCACTTATTTCTATACCAAACACTTTGGAAATTTTCAAGTTTAAAGGCACCTTTAAATTACAATTTTGCTTTTATTGTGAATACCTAAAAATTTTAATTTTAATAGTTAGGTTTCATATAGTGAAGAAGTTATTTTTGGCGAGATCTTCCAATAGCTTCCCAGCAGAAATATAAGGCAACTGATGCCTTCCTCACTCGATGTTGGGTTTACACGGCAGCTCTCTATCTAGAATCAGGCTCAAGTGCATGACCATGTCGGGGTTGCATTGGAGACTTGCACTTTGCAGTGAATAAGACCGCTACATATTAGCTACCTGTTGAGTACCACGTTTAGGTAACCTTGAGTGTCCTAAATGGCTCATTTTTATCTAAAGATCCGGCGCCGCCACTATATCCACGGTGAACTACATGTGTACATATGTACATATATCTGAACTCTGCAACATTCCTCCTACACTACATACTAGGAAACTAGTAACTAGATACATGCCAAAATATTAAAGCTACGTAAATATTCGGGTGGTACTTAAAAATATAAACATATACATTTTACGTACAAAATAAATGCATCCACAAACAAGAGTGATAGCTGGTCAAAATCAAATTTTTTTCGAATTTGCGCAATTTTTTTATTGAAATTTTTTTCATACCCGTGAGCGTCTCCTAAAAATTATTTTGAAATTTTAAAATATTCTGTTATGTCTTTATTTTGTACGCAAAACAATAGTTATGCTGGAAAAAATCGAAACATCGACGAAATTGTGCGATTTTTTATACCCGAGCGCACTTGTGTAACTTTGTTCACATAACGGTTGTTTGTAACAGGCAAAACGAATCGA
>NW_016205534.1:0-2176 GCF_001687245.7 Rhagoletis zephyria
TCTGGCAACTTGGCTCAAACCGGACCATTTTTTTTACCCTTTTTTACTTCAAATGGCACCCAAGTTTTCAATTTGGAAAACCATATTTTATTAATTTTCTAGCTATTAAATTCAACACAATTGGGGTTCATTGTTGTCGATCACGCGTAACTGGGTAACATTTTTTTTCTGTAGTGTATTTTATTATTGTAAACTTAATGAAAAATATAACCACATAACCAGATAACCAGGAAAGTGTGAACAATCACCTTGTGTTTTGGTATTGCACTTTTGTTTTACAAAAGTGTTTCTGATTGTTTTTTTTTTAAAGGGAAAGATATAAATCATTTTATTTCGATTGAAAATAACGGCATCTTATTTGGCGCATTTTGGCACATTTTTATCCCCAATATGGCACACCTCATAGCTAAGGATAGTTGGCAGCCCTTATTGACGAGCCGGACATTCGAAAGCTGCATTTGTTTCAGAGTAATTTATTTCACTGTATAAGTCACTCATCATGCCCGTGCTGGTATATGGCGCAGAAGCATGGACAATGACAATATCCGATGAGGCGGCTCTTGATTTTGAGGACAATTTACGGGCCTTTACGTGTTGGCTACGGAACAATGAGCTGTATGAGCTTTACGACATGGACATATTGCAGCGAATTAAAGTGCTGATTTGGCCATGTGATTTGAATGGACGGCGAGTCTACATCACTGAAAGTTTTTAATTCGATGGAGAAGGACTTTGCTTCACTTGGAATTTCCAATTGGTGTCGGTTGGAACAGAAGAGAAACGACTGGCGTGCTTTGTTGAACTCAGCCAGAATCGCTTAGGCGGTTACGACTCCAAATAAGAAGAAGAAGTGCGCTTAAGTACCTAACCCCCTTAAGGTACCAAAATTTTTGGGTATTGTCAAAGTTTTTATTTACCAAAATTTTTCGTACCCCATTTATCATTTTACTGATAATTTTTCCCTTTAATACAGCACATTAATATTTCGTATAATATTTACATATTTTAATATTCAGTAGCGGCGCTACACAATCGATATTAATTGAACTTGAAGGAATTTTTTTCGTATTCTATATAATTTTAACATTACAGTAACATTTCTTTATTTATTTTTTGGTATGTGTTTAAATAAACTACATACGTATACTTCATTAAGGGCCGGCTGTACAATGTCTGGGCTCGAATCGTAACAGTCGTGAACGAGCAACTAGTCACGTGAAAATTACAAAATCGGCGTGAACGAGTGAGTGAACGTACTCGTTCGTTCGAACTGTCATTCGATTAATATTTGACGAATGTACGCGCGCAAAATTTGATACAATTTTTTGAAAAATGTAAGTAATTATAAAATTTGTGCAAACATATACAAGTTTATAGCTATTTTTCTTATTTTAGGACCAACTACAATAAATTAAACTCTACGCAGAAGGAACTCATGGCGGAACATCCTGACTTGGCAAAGAATTTACTCAAAAACTGCTCGCAGGGAAAAGCAACGGCCAACCGTTTGTGGGAAAACCTCACCAAACAATTAAATGATGTAGGGTCGCCAATTAAGGATGTGAAGCTGTGGAAGAAAGTAGGTTTTGATATTTTTAACGAGAGTAAACATGAACGAACTTTCTTTTAATATAGGTTTTCGCTGATCCGAAATACAACGCAAAGAGCATTCTTTTAACAAGGCTTCCAAACGGCGGACAGGTGATCGAACTTTTCAGGAGTCATGGGCTGCACCTCCATATTGACAATTTATGGCAAGAATCTTGCAAGAGTGGTCACAAATCTGGCAAACGGAATATTAGCAATAAAATGTTAAAATGAAAGAAACTTACTAGCATAACGTTAAGACTATGGTAACCTTTCCTGTTAAAGTACATGTGCTCGTCTCTAATTGGCTTTTGTAATCCAATGTGTGTTCCGTCTACGCATCCAACCACTAAAAGGAAAAACATTGGATTCACTACGCATTTGATTAGAACGCCTTTGGCAGGCACCAGTTAGTAACGGTGTATAAAATACCACCTCAAATTCGTGATAGTATAAATGTCAGTTTTTATATATTTTACTGGTAATAACATTAGAAACCACATCGTTCATTGCCAGACACTTAGCATGGTTCCTACCCCTTGCCAGACACCCTTAAACCATGAAAAATTTAAGTTATACTTTCGTCATA
>NW_016205535.1:0-2176 GCF_001687245.7 Rhagoletis zephyria
CTACACTACAACTGAGCTCTCTGGGCTCAGTACCGTCTCGTGCTCCCGAAAGAATCAGCAGCAGCAGCAGCAGTATTATTAGTCTGGTAAGCACTAACTAAACAGCAGCAGCATCTGCAGCGCACCGCACAGTTTTAAATGAAATAAAAAGTAGATAAATATAAATTTGCCCAGAGATAATGGAAAAGAGAGCGGCGGCGGCGGCGGTGGCAGTCGAATTAGAAGAGAGACGGGGAATGAAAGATATAATGACACGGATAATAGGACTGCCGCTGCTGCTGCTGGATCACAGCAACAATAACGGACGGTGGGCGCCGAGAGTTGGAGCGTAGAGATTGGAAAGAAGCAGGCAGAGCAATAGAAAGAAGAACACTAACGTAAGTAAGAAAGAATCCCAACAACGGCGGCGGCGACAAGACAATAATAATGAGGATAATGGCACAGGAAAAGGAGGAGGAGGAGGAGGAGGATAAAGTAGTAGAAGAAGCTGAAGAAGAAGAAAGGGGCCAGTAGCAGAGTGCCACAAGGCGAACAACAGANGTAGCAGAGTGCCACAAGGCGACCAACAGAAGAAAGAAAAGTGAAGGCAGAATAAAACAGCGGCGGCGGCAGAGCCGAAGATGAAGAGGCGACAAGGCGGACGGCGATTAAGAATCGCCTAGCTGTCAATTTGGCTGCTGCTGCTGCTCTAGCGAGCGGGGATTCTATATTCGAAGTGAGCGAGTGCTGTGGTCTTAGAGACTGGCAGGCAGGCAGGCGCCAGGCAGTGCTTACATCGATAGTGCGGCGGCCAGATAATTTATGAAATCACACACACACACTCTCCGAAGGGACAGAGAAGAGACACAAATTGGCCGAGTATTAGTGAGGGGAGAGAGAAGGCAAGAGAAAGAAAGCGAGCAAGTNACTCTCCGAAGGGACAGAGAAGAGACACAAATTGGCCGAGTATTAGTGAGGGGAGAGAGAAGGCAAGAGAAAGAAAGCGAGCAAGTCAATCGCCGGACGATGGAGAGCCGGCAGAAAGAAACATACACACAAGAGCCAGAGAAATGGAACTGAAAATCGTCGTCGTCTTTGCACCAGAATTCCAGCAGTGGCCAAACACAGAGACAGAAGCACTCACTTCAATCGATGTCTTCAGAGTTCAGAGTCAAAAGAAGAAGAATGGGAAGAAGAAGAGGAATCAGAGAGCACCCGCGCCGCTGAACCGCTGGCGTTCCTGGATCACCAACAGTGCCAACAGCATCGCTGCTTCTGATGCTGCTGCTGCTGGCAATTTCGAAACGCGTGTGCAAGTTGAAAGATTCTTTCTCTTTCTCTATCTGTTTCTCTTTCGCTTCCGTCGACTAGAGTCGCCGTGTGTGTCTGTGTTGTGTGTTGTGGTGTCTCAAACAGTACAGTGCAAAGGCAAAAGGGGTCTTACCAGTTGTGGTCGTTGTGGATGCGATGCGATGCAATGGAGCCCGACGAAATGGATAGCGATAGTTGTGGAGAATGAATGAGAGTGAGTGAGAATCTTCCGCCGGAGAGATAGATATAGAACTGAGGCGTCCGAGCAGCGGCAGCCAACTGTTTGGTTGTCTTCTCTCTATTCTTCTTCTCTCTCTCTCTTTCTCTTCTACTCTTTCGGTGTCCAAGAGAGTGTGTCTGTTCGGTGTTTCTGTCTGTTTGGAGCCGTGCACACACACACACACAATTGGCCGCGTAGCACACAAAGATTCTCGGCGCTGGGCTCTTCTTGGTTCAGTTCGGTATTCTCACATTTGGCGATGGTTGCTGGTGTTGGTGGACACGATCGACAACGACGACGGCGACTTGGCTCGATTGCTCGCTGGTGATGGTGGTGGTTGACAACCAACAAAAACCGAGGCAACGAAGAAGTGAGAGAGGAGGAAGAGGGATCACCGCCGTGTTTTGTTTTGTCGCCGCACTGGCCGGCAGTGGTGGTGGTGGCGGCTGTGGCTTCGACGAGTTTGGATCGCCGCAGTTCTATTTCATCTGCTCAATCGATCGGGCTCGTTTGGTTGAAGAAAAACAGAAGAGAAGACGTTGTAGCGTAGAGGAGGAGGAGGAAGAAGAAGAGGAACACTGACCAACAAGAACAGAGAAGAAAACCATCAGAGATTCTGTCTCTCTTTCTCTCACTGGGCGCGGGTTCCAAATTCACTACACAGCA
>NW_016205536.1:0-2176 GCF_001687245.7 Rhagoletis zephyria
CCAATCACGAAAACTAATTTGTTCAAATTTTTCTATAGAAGTTCACTGTATTGTACCAATCGTGTGACTACAAAAAAAATGTGGTCCCAATTTTTTTGTAATAATATAATAATATAAAAACTGTGCAAATCAGAACAAATGTACCAATCGTGTGACATGGCCTTTAGAAAAAAAGCCCTTTCATTCACCACACATGGTGAAAGGCTATTTTGAGGAAAGCACTTAAATAATAATAAAGTCATACAGCGTTGTGTCTAACGCCGTCTAGAGTTATACCGAACAGTCATACCAAAACAAGAGACGTGGAATTAGTTAGGTGTAGAACAGCAGCAATGCCAATTTGGCTTTCGTGTAAGAAGCACAAACGTAACAGAGCGAGCATCGACTTCTGATCAATACGAAATTACCATAATATGCGTCCCGGGACCTAATAACAGTACCGAGACAGCGGACCAATTAGAAAGGTGCGGCTGCTCACTGAATGTATCCCACGCAGTGGATATGTGTGTCTTTTTCAGAGATCAAGGGCAGAATTGCAGAAATTTATCACTCGAAGGCTAGACAGAGGTGGAACCGCGCAGCATCGTAAAGGATTAGCCGGAAGTTCGGGGTATCCTACGACCCACCTAAAACCAGGGCTGTTTTAGGAATGAGTAAAGAAAACACCTATAAACTTACGGTAGTCTGCACTGGGAACTGGCACGTTGGGCTACATGTCAAAAGGACTGGCTTACGCCTCAATATGAATGACAAACTGTACGAGCAATCGCGTAAAAATACAATATTACGCTGGCTTTACCGTGTTGAACGCATGGCTAATGACGCTCTGGTGAAAATATCCTTCGAAACGTCTGCACTCAAGATGAACAACTGACGTAAATCCACAAATGAGGGAGGTGACTGGCTACAGAGAGTAATTTCCCCTATGCTTAGACCCATTGTGTTTCCATATGCAATATTTGTTCACCACGAGTGGCCTTCTGGAGAGCTAGCATTTCTGCCGGGTGTTCCAGTTCAGTCGAGTTGGTATGGTAATTTTATAGTTTTTGGTGAAGGCATCCGATTGTATACGGTGCTCAGTACTTGCATGATTTTCGCGTGGCAGGATGCACCATGAGTTCAGGAGCCAACCCACCGAGTCTTAAGGTTGCAATAACGGCTATCTATGTAGCAATTAAATCAAACAAAGACATTCAGAGCTTCAGGAGGTGAAGAGCACTGAGCTCCGCTTATGCAAAGCTCCGCACTTTTTTGTACCCTTTGGAGTTGTTTGAGACTAGGGCTCCTTAGAGCATGAACGGACTCATATTTTCATATTCATATTTGCATGATATAGCGATTGCCTTTTCATAGATAAAGAGCGCTGTTGCCATAAAAAGTGAATGAGCCTAACCAGAAATGTATCCACTCGCAGGCCCGTCAGAGCCGAGGTGATCGCATACAGGAAAACATTGTTGAAAGTCCCTGCTATGTCTAAGAGTTCCACTACTCCAAATTATATCATTTATATCCAGATCACGAGAATGTACCTGAGTCTTAAGCAGCTGAAGAATATGATTTTCAGCGCTCCCTGGTATATTGCAGCTCACAAGCAAAGAATGGGCAAGACTACAAAGGTTTCATAATAATAGTACAAATTAAATTATAGAGCAGTGTAAATCAAATACTTATCTTTAATTTTATTAAATAAAGAAAAATAATTTTTTCCATTTTATAGTCGCCCATTATTGACTCTCTATGCAAGTCGATGCATATATGTACCTTCTTCTTTTCAATTAAATTTTGCAATTGAAAGTTCACATCAAATAAGTTTCATAATCCACACATACATATGTATATATACATTTAAATACATATGAACTTCATGAATGTGCTTGCGGCTTTTTACACTAACTCTTTCTCATATTAGTATTGTATTACCATACAGTTCAACCGAGGACATCGCACCTATCTTCCTGGTAGGAAACACCATTTATGTAATAAAAAAGCGCCATCACAGAAAAAAGCAAATGCAACGGTGGGTACGTTTTTATAGGCACACAGACATATGTATGTAAGTTACTACTATTCAGCATGTAAGGAACAGTAAAGCTGCTTGGCAGGAGCGCTAGCAATCAGCAATGGTTTTGTAACGGGTGATTTTTTTTGAGGTTAGGATTTTCATGCATTAGTATTT
>NW_016205537.1:0-1875 GCF_001687245.7 Rhagoletis zephyria
CTAAAATCTCCTCCAACTCAAAATCAGCCATTTCTTAAAAGCCGGTTATTTTAGACTTGACCTGGCTTGATTTACCTAGAAACGATCATTCTCCGTTTCACCTACTGCGTTTTCTCGTTTTCTTGATCCTCGGCTTTTCTATTTGTACACGCAAAATCTTAAACGTTTAATTTGTTTGGGGTACAATTGAATAAAAATTACAATTAAAATAAATGATTCAAGCGAATCAAATAGTGCATGGTGGAATAATAACAAGGTGTTGTCAGCAGTTTTGCCGTTTTGATACATATGTATCAAATTGGATACATTTTAAATTTTGAGGGATACTTCGTTTTTTTCCTCAGTGTAAATTTGGATACCTTTTCCCATAAGTATTCGTTAGTTGAAGGAAATTTTCTTTTATTTATGTATGAGTATGTATAACATTTTTAACAGTTGGCTGCTCATCCTCCAAGCAAGAAATTTTCCTTTATTATTTTGTTCTTGTCACTTTGAAAACTTAATTTTTTAGCTATATAAGCGTGCATTTAATAACACCAAGTAGTTTGCAAATTAAAAAAAGTTTTCCGACCTGTAGTAGTAAACTGTAATGCGAAAAAATCAAGTTTTACATCCCGAGCAACCTTCTCTTAGCATTCAAAGGAAATTTACAACCATGCCGATGACTAATTTTCAACAATAACTTCACTGTACTAAAAATAACTTATAACTTCTAAATTTTCAGTTATAAGTGAGAATTCAAACAAGCCAAAAATAGAAATATCTCTTGAAGGCGGAATTTACAGACAAATACAAATTTTTGAGATTTTTTTTTAATTTCATAGATAGCTCCCATTCCACCAGTTTGATTGAAAAATATTGTAACCTTAATAGTAGGAAATAACAATTTGCTGAACCAAATGTAAACAGGTCAAAATTAGCTTAAATTAGTATTAGTTTGATAGACTAGAAAACCTCTTTTAACAAGTATCCCATTGAAGATTATGTAAAAAGCTGCAATTAACTTTAGAGTGGACTTAATTTTGACTATACATAACTACGGGCCTTTGTTTGCCAGGTCTGTTTCTAAGAATGGAAAAATACTGTTCCGCATGTTCGATGTTTATTACTACGATTAGATTCCCACAAATAATACATGTAAAAAATGTTTCCAAGGATGGGAAAATACTGACTAGATGTTCATAAGTTTGTTGTTTGTTGCTTATATTATCGATATTTATGTGTTTTAATATATTTAGAAAATCACATACAGTCTTAAATTGCCTTATATATTGTCTTTTACTTTTTTAAAGTTGCAATATATGTCCAAGCTGTGTGGAGCTGCCAATACAAACATATATTCAGGCTTATAAGCCTGAAATTATACATTTTTCTACATATAATTTGAAATAGTATGCACCAACGGATTAAAAGTAGTAAGTAATTAGTACCTTTTCTTGTACTTTAAAATGCGTGACCGGAATAGACCTGCCGAAAAAGTGAGGTTAAGTTACTGACAACACCTTGTTACACCATGCAAATAGTGATTGTTTTTATACCCGAGCGCACTTGTGCACAAGGGTATTATAACTTTGTTTGTAACAGGCAAAACGAATCGAGATAGATATAGACAAATATATACATAAATGATCAGAATGAGAAGAGAAATCGATTAAGCGGTGACTGTCTGTCCGTCCGTCCGTCCATCCGTCCGTCCGTCTGTGCACACGATAACTCGAGTACAAATTGAGATATCTTAACGAAACTTGGTACGTGGACTTCTTTTGGGGTAGGACGAATGGTATTGAAAATGGGCTAAATCGGACAATAACCACGCCTACCTCCCATATAACGGTAATTTTCAGAAATACGAAAACTGCGATATTTTAGTAACTA
>NW_016205537.1:1996-2176 GCF_001687245.7 Rhagoletis zephyria
TTTTGGCAAATGGGCGTAGCCACGCCCACTTATGGTTACATGTGTATATCTTGGTAACCGCTGCACCAATTTCTTCCAAACTTGGCACAGTTAGTCTTGCTACAGCATGCCAAATGGAAGAAAATTTTTATAATCGGACAATAACCACGCACACATCCCATATAACGGTAATTTAGAAAA
>NW_016205538.1:0-2176 GCF_001687245.7 Rhagoletis zephyria
ATATTCGTATATTTTCAAGTATGGTTGTACGTTGTACGGTTCATAAAGTCAGCACTGGCTTGGTTAACAATTTTCAATTAGAACATTTTTGGCTTCCAAAAGTATGGTATGCCGATTTTTATTTATTTTTTTTCATGGTAGCACCCTACGTAAATTTTATATTGCGCCCATTTGCGATGCGTATTGCTGTTTGTTGGTGGTGGTTGTATAATATGTTTGTAACGACTTTTGTATGTTGCATAAACAAGAAGCCAAAAATAATTTACCGAAAAACAATTCTACAGACAGCAGCTGACAAAATGAAAATGAAAATGTCAGCTCGTCAGTATATCAGTCAGGCAGTCAGTTATTATGGCTGAAGAATGACTAAAAGGTTTTTGACAGTACAATGCTATTTCTTACGCCACTCTCTAACATTGGATATTTTCACAACCATCCATATGTATGTATGTACATTAGAGTGGTCCAATTTTTGTATGCGGGAAAAAATATCATCATAGAAAACGGGGCACCCGCTTAGTTTACTTAGAAACGTTCAGTTTGGTACCAGCACCTTTTTCAGCAAGAGGGAAAATTTTAAAAGGTGCCCCAAACCATACCTCGGAAAAAAAATTTTGGACCACTCTAATGTACATATGTTGATTTTACATGAAATTACGAATGTTTAGGTTCATTTTACATAAATTTATGTTGTCACTAATATTAGCTTCACCCTTTCAGGACCCAGGAAAACATGTTTCCCAAAGTGTTCATCGCCAATAAGGATGTTTTATGGCTTTCAGCGGTTTTTTATTGTTCCCATAATTTTATCATACAATTTTAGGAAAAATATTTCAAAACAAGAATATCTACCGAAAATTGGAAAAAATACTTTTCCGAAAATTTTGAGGGAAAAAAATCTTTGATTTTGGTAAAAATACTTTTTGGGAAAACAAATGACTTTGTCAATAATAAATTAACTTACCTAACATTTGAAAAAAATTTTTTTCTGGAGAAAAATGTTTCTTACAAGATTTAGAAAATTTACCAAAAACCAAATTTTTTTTTTGGAAAAAGAAATTTTTTTTAGTAAAAATAATAATTTTAATTGTAACTGTTTCTTACTAAAATTAGAAATTTTTTTTAGTAAAAATAATAATTTTAATTGTAACTGTTTCTTACTAAAATTAGAAACTTTTCTAAAAATAAAAAAAAAATAATTTTTGGGAAAAACATTATTTGGGATATGATTAAGGGTAGAATTTATTCTTCTTCGAATGAATATATTTCAACCTACTTGCATTTGTCCAATAAGTCAAAAATGTTTGCCATATTGAGACCCAGATAACTTAGAAACTACATCCAAATGAATAATTTTAAGGTCCGATTTTGATTCTACAGAAAAAATCATACAAGCACCGGTGGTAACAAGTTGTGCCGCCTTCAGTTGTTAAAATTTTGTTGCGCTGTGTTATTTAGCTAGAAAATTCTCACATGCTTATATAAATAAATATACATATATATTTGTACATTAATATGTCTGTCGTATGCTTCACAATTCTCACTGTGGCGTATGAGTAATGAAGCTGAAATGTAGAAAATATTTTCGTAAATTGTTTTCATTTGTGCACTCGTGCATATTAGACAAGCAAACACATCGGTAGGTAAGTGTAAATCCACAAAAAGTCTACTCTTCTCACACCCCCTTAGCTACTCTTACTAATGGGAAGATGGGAAATTAAAATATCAAATGGAGTGTAGACAGTGAAAGTTTTGTAAAAAGCATAAAAGCAGAGAGTTGTGCATGGATGCATGTCTTTGAGTAAGATTGGTATTTATATATACGAGTACTTGAAGTTCAATACCGTAAAATTGCGAATTCAAAATGGGAATGAAAATGCAAATAAATGTTAAATCGTTTGAATATTGACATGAAAAGTTAAACGAGAGAATAACAGGAATATTAAAGGATAGATGTATAGTGTAGTGTATTGATATTCTTGAAAAGCCCAGATAATACTTATTTACTACGTATTTATGTGTACATACACATATTTTTACTATTGGGCATATCAGTAGCATCATCTTAGAAAATTAGTGAAAAGAGGTAGAAGACTGTGAGCGGTGCGTTCTTAACACTAAGCGTTGCTTCATATTATTTTGCTAGAAATTTCCTACTTTTTAAGGCCACTATGAA
>NW_016205539.1:0-2176 GCF_001687245.7 Rhagoletis zephyria
GTAGGCGTACATAAGTGGAACCAAAGCGTTAGGCATTTCTTTACACGACGTATTACGTACACATATGTAACGGGTGATTTTTTAAGAGCTTGATACCTTTTTTTTTAAAAAAAACGCATAAAATTTGCAAAATCTCATCGGTTCTTTATTTGAAACGTTAGATTGGTCCATGACATTTACTTTTTGAAGATAATTTCATTTAAATGTTGACCGCGGCTGCGTCTTAGGTGGTCCATTCGGAAAGTCCAATTTTGGGCAACTTTTTCGAGCATTTCGGCCGGAATAGCCCGAATTTCTTCGGAAATGTTGTCTTCCAAAGCTGGAATAGTTGCTGGCTTATTTCTGTAGACTTTAGACTTGACGTAGCCCCACAAAAAATAGTCTAAAGGCGTCAAATCGCATGATCTTGGTGGCCAACTTACCGGTCCATTTCTTGAGATGAATTGTTCTCCGAAGTTTTCCCTCAAAATGGCCATAGAATCGCGAGCTGTGTGGCATGTAGCGCCATCTTGTTGAAANAAGATTTATGATACACCGAAATTAAGTTGTTTTATTGTATTGATAAAGATAAGGATAAGGGCAAAGGTAAAAATAAAAAAATAAAAAAAACAAAGATGTGTAAAGATAAATGCAAAAATTAAGATCAAGGTAAATTTCAAAATTTTACTAATATAAGGTGAAGGGGAATATGTAGATGTAGAAAATGATAAACATAAAGACGATAATGCCACCGCATGACCGTAACGTTGACGTGGCTTATATATATCTCTCTCTCTCTATCAACAGCAAATTTGATATGTTTCTACGTACTTCTACGGTGCCCTGCGTACACGTTGGTGGGTAACCGCGCTCTAACACATATTTTTCCTCTTCCAGCCATAAGTGTCCGTGTCCAACAGCAACGGAAAAAGATATGCAAATAACCCTTGCCCACTGAGAGTAGCACACATCTACAAAAAATAAACCACCTGTTCTGTTTTGTGGGTTATTTTTTCTCTTATATAGCGACAGTTATTTTGGGACACTTTCAAAGTGGAGAGGGATATTTTCGACCTCTGGTCCTACAAATGGCCTTTCCCCTTTGGTTTATGTAAGTGCGGCATACCCACCCACTTGGGGTTTCACTTTCCTAGTGCTGAACGTCTATATGGAAAGTACTCAAATGGGTACCTGTCATGAGAAATTCAAAAGTTGATAAGATGAACGATTAAATTGAAACCTGCATTGCTTAAATAGCATAGGTCCGATATCAAAAACAAATTAGTTACATTGCTACAAAGTGAGACACCTTACCTTCTTATTTTATTGCCCAATATCACATAGTTCGACGGGAGGAAGATAGTGAAGGGTCTTGAAAAACCCCTTCCATGAGCCTTACGCACACTAATCTAAGTTACAGAAAATATTATTCCTAATAGCGTTTGCCTTTCAGTATCGTATCTGTAGCGGAAGTATGGCCACAGAGATAGTTGCGACTTTTATCAAAAGTTAAAATCAATTAATTGATAATTGAAATAAAATATTGCCACGTTGTGGGTGTCAAATGAAAGGGGTTCCAAAACGATTTATTGTGTAGATATTCTCTAAGAGGGTTGCCACCTGTTAAAAAAGTTAAAATCAATTTAAACAAAATAGTTTAGCATGAGTATCTAACTGGAGAGGTTAAAATAGGTTTAATATAAAAAAAAATATATATTTTGAATGGGGCTGCCCCCTGTTTAGATATTCCCAATCAAGTTAGATAAAATATTTTAGTACCGATATCAACTGAGGGAGGGTTTAAGAAAGTTGTATCTATTTCGAAAATATTTTTGACGGGGTTTCCACCGGCTTGGGAATTTAGAATCAATTTAGTTAATGAGTTAAATGAATCCTTATATTAAAAATATGAAAGTTGTTGCTCTTACTATGTATTAAATTTGATAGCTTACGACCAGGATTAACAAAAGCAAATTTTTTTAAAGTAAAATTATAAATTCGACGATCTTTTGCAAAACTGCCGCCAAACAAACGCAATTGAAGAAAGCCTTATTACGAATACGTTTACATAAAAGAGGAAACGTATTCGAACCTATGCCTTTAAAAAGTTAAATTCGGTTTTATTGATATGGTTAACCTTCATAGGTGAAATGAAGTATTACAATATGGGTGGCAAGCAAATGAGGTTTAAGAAAGC
>NW_016205540.1:0-2176 GCF_001687245.7 Rhagoletis zephyria
ATTTCAAAACAATAGAAGGATCAGATACAGCAAAGTAATCTAATAAGCTAGGACAGCAATTGCTACCATATCTTGTGGGCACCGACAAATGAACCATAAACAACCCAACACAGGAGATGTCATCTATTAAACGAGCACTGGTAGAATCAGGACATAACAGGTTCACATTAAAATCACCACCAGAATTATATGGTTTATGACCATACATGACAGAAACAGTGGACAGAAAATTAAAAAAGTCACATAGGCTGAAATACTTATAGGGATATAATCAAATAAAATTGTTAAATATGTATTCTTATGGGCTGTTTTTGCTTACGCGTAAAAGCACATTTAGCGCATTTAGCTCTAAAAGCAACCCTGTGATCTTCCAACATTTCCACGATTCGAACATGGTTTAATGAGAAAAAGTGGCAACATTGCATTTTCGAGTATATAGTGGCTAGCTGCGTTTCAGTGATCGCCGATCGAGATTTCATTTATTATTTTACATTATTTGGATAAAGAAAAGTTAAGAAAATTCAATATCGATGTGATGCTGATAGAAATCTGGATCAATTTGTGATCAATTCTGTTTGTTTTGTTTCCTAATTAAGTGAGGAAATATTAATTGACAGCACCGACAAATGAATATATACATAAACAAATGGTCGACCATGGTTAAAACAATTCAAATTTTTGTATTGAAGTTTTGGTTTAAAATTTATTTTTTCCTTTTCGGTAGGGTTTTTGCACATTATCTTTTGCGTGAGAATTGATCGTAATAGATACGGATCTGAATAAGCGACTGGAACACGGCTGTTTGTCAAAAGCATACGATTTCGAACTCGCGTAAATGTACATTTGCTAAATGCGATAGCATGAACGCTCTTCGAAAACATATGTTCGAAAGTGCTAAATGTTGCATTTTAAATGCAGCAAAAACGCTGCATTACGCTCAAAATTTTCGCAAAGTGACATTTCTTCACGGTATGTATACTGCCATCAAAACTTCGATGTTCCTAACTTGCTCGCTCTAACGCATAGAATTCTTATTAGAGTACGAATTCCTATCGGGTACGCAGCTCTAACAGAGGGAAATTTTGTTGACAGTTGAAACAAAAAATATGTAAGTGTGTAGGTGAGATGACTAAAAAGTTGTGAATGTGTTTGTAAATCGTTTGATTTTCAGGGGAAAGTGGTGAGCCGTGGCTGGCAGGGTTGTATTTGTTTGAAATGGTTTGTGTTCGTACATTTTGTTAGGTGAAATTTTCAACTTTAACAACAAATTACTCGTAAACTATGAGTTTCCTCGCCGTCCGGTTTTCAGTTTTGTGATGTGTACGACCCCCTCTACACCTCCCATAGGACCAGTAAACTCAGTTTAAACGCCCGATCTGGATGGTTTAAACTAAGATTAGCCAATGAAATGTAAGCCAGCTGTTCAATTTAAACTCAGTTTACTTAAACTAAGTGTAAACTGGCACTGAAAAACTGGCCCATAAAGTCATTTTGTTCTAGGCGTGGTGCATGTTGGTTGAAAATTTTATAAGAAGTGGCAACCGTGCATCGAGTGGTAATTTTTCGATGCATGGAAGCAAGGCGAATTTATACAAGGTGGTGTTGATGGCGAATTTAAATTTTCACCGCGGTACTTCTTAATGCCAAAATTTTACAACAAACACATCATTTTGACATTAATAAGTACCGCGGCGAAAATCTAAATTCGCCATCAACGTGGTGTTGATGGCGAATTTAGATTTTCGCCGCGGTACTTATTAATGCCAAAATAATGTGTTTGTTGTAAACAAGGTGAATTCATTTAAGGCCTGTATGCAGCTCTCAAGAAAAGCAAAAACTCCATATAAAATGACGTACAAGAAATGGCTAAGAAATTTTCTTGAGTCAAATTTCCTTAAGGCAGTACGCAGTTCTTAAGAAATTTACTACGCTTTCTATTATGGTTTTCTAAAGTTTTTTGTGAAAAAAGAGCACAAGGCAACCCAGGATTGCAACAGAAATTTATGCCCGTTCCATTATTTCTTGAGGAAAGAGTGAGGCAACAGGCTGTGAGGTATCAAAAATATCAAAAAATTCCTTGGACACACACGCGAAATAATGGCAATTTTTTTTTTACCGTTTTCTTGAGAACAGTGATCGGACGTCTACCACATTGTGGTAGATCTGCCACTTTTTT
>NW_016205541.1:0-2176 GCF_001687245.7 Rhagoletis zephyria
GCAAGCAAACCATGTGTTGTGAAAGATATATTTATTTAAACGATTTTTTCAGTGTAGGGACAGTCGAGATAATTGAACTAGACAGTTTCTGTTTTTTAAGTTGTAAGGATAGCTCCTTTTTTTAAAGGCTAGCTTTGGGTTACCTTAGATCATATAAAGTCAAATTATAGTGGAAGCTTTCATCTAGACCTGTGACGGAGCCACATCTTCGCGCGTAAAGCCCATTGTGATACCGTATTTGGTTCAAATGCAACAACGGCAGTGAAATCGAAAGCTGAGTATCGATTGAAATTGTCTAAAACATTCGATATCCTTTTCATCTCGATAACAGTGACAGTATTTATCTGCCTGAGATTCCATTTTTTGGTGTGTGTTCCCAACAAGAATTGACCATGGCTGACCACAATCACCTTTAGTTTGACGGCATTTCAAGCGAATGAGGTGGCAAATATACCTTACTTATCCGAGGCTTAGAGAAATTTGATGTACTCTTTCATACATTGGTTATGAAGCACAATAATGAGCAAAAAGTTTGGGGTTGGAAAAACCCTAGAACCTCTTTCATGGAAGAGTACCAGTTGTTAGGAGGGTCACAAGCTTTCGAGTTTCTCAGGCGCAAGCTGAAGACAAATAAGTTTAAAAAAAGTTTAAAAGTTTAAATAAACAAGTAATTTTTAGCAAAAAACAGAACCGACTTCAATTCTCATACAAAAACTTTAAGATTAACATTAATTTCTTCATGATACTATAATCGAAACTAATCCAAATTATGATGGGACCACCTATGAGGTACCACCTTTCCTTTAAAATGAATTATCGAAATAGGTTATTCGGTAACATATGTACATAAAAAAAATATTCCGAAGAATAGATAACCTCCTCCTTTTTTGAAGTCGGTTAAACATAATGAAAAATTACGATTTTGGTGTAAAGACGAAGTCGCATTTTAAAATTTGCTTGCAATGAAGGTAATTAACNGAATTCCTTTTTAGGGCTCGGTACAACAAAATTTTTAAAATAACAAGTAATTTTTAAGCGGAAAACATAACCAATTCTCATATAAAAATTTAGAAGTCTCGTTAATTTCTTCATGATCCAATGATCGTATCTAAACCAAATTAGTACGGGACCTCCCCTGAGGCACCAGAAAAAGGATTGTCGAAATCGGTTAAAGTTGTCCAAAGTTATGTTGTAGCATAGGTTAAGTGGGCGGTTCTGAGATGAGTTCACTCGGAGGCCACAAATGCCCATTGCGATGCCCAGGGTTATATGTCTTTGAACCATTTCGATTCTCGGGCGAATCCAAACAATCCTTACAGTGGAGCTTTCCCTAAGGTATCTAGACTCTCGAAGAAATGGTCCCCAAGAAACTTGATGTTCCCAGTGCGCAATTGATGCTTCTGGGAGTAGTCGGTGGGTCCAGTCCTACGGCCGCCATGGAGCAGTGTATGGATGCCAAATTAACATTCTGAAAGGCACCTTCCATGTCCAGATGGCTACCAGTGCGTATTCTTTGTGGGTTAATGCCTTCTCTATACTTCCGGCCACCTCGTGCAGGGCTGCTTCAACCGACCTGCCTTTTCGGTAGGCATGTTGGGCCTCGCTGAAGTTCTCAGGAGTAAGACATCACGTGATCTGCAGACTCAGAAGCCTCTGCATTATTTTTAGGAGAAATGATGAGAGGCTGATAGGTCTTAAGTCCTTGACGGTACTGTGGCCCGTCTTCCCTGCTTTGGAAATGGAGATCACTCTTACCTCCCTCCGTGGCTTTGGAATATAGCTAAGGAGACTTGCCCTAAAAATGGTCGTTAGCAAGGGATTTACCGTGGTATTTGTTCGTTGTAGCATGGCTGGAAAGATTTCATCCGGACCCGGAGATTTATGGGGTTGGAAGTATCTGATAGCCCATGATACTTTATCTTCAGTGATAATTTTTGTCAACTGGACTGCCTTGCCTAAGGGTACCAGGTTGTTCTGTCACAGGAGTGACTGTGGCTCCTACCCTGCAGCACCCAGGGAAGTGGAAATCCATCAGGTGTCCTAGTGTTTCAACACTGTTTTCGGTATGCCCTCCTCCTGGTTTCTCCAGGAAACCGGGAGGAGTAGGGTTTTTTGAGAGGCATCTTTTTAGTCGCGCGGCTTCAGTAGTCGTTTCGAGGTCCTCACAGAATTTGGA
>NW_016205542.1:0-2176 GCF_001687245.7 Rhagoletis zephyria
TCTTTTCCTGATTCCTTGATTTTTCGATTGCTTCAACATGCATTGCCACAAGGCGGGTTGTTGCTGCATTTTCTTTTATAACTGTCATGCTTCTCAATAACAATTGCCACTTCCAGTATTTTTCGTTTTTTTTTTGGTATTGGCTTTAGTTTTAATCTGAAGATATCAAATCGTAGAGACTGTTTGGTTGGCTAACTTGTGCTAAGCTGATATAGTGACTGAGTGATATTCTCGACGGTGTTGTCACGATTTCATGCCACGAGATCAAAAGGCCTAAATACACCTTACAGTTTTATCATTCCCTGCCGAAACCGATCGCCGTTGTTCTCACTTTCCCCGCGTCATCAATTTCGTTGATTTCGCGTCGCCATCTTTTTCTTCTTAAGCTTTCTACCCTCACTGCCTCTTTAGGTTTTGAGAGCAATTGAGTATAAGATGTTATTAACTACTCCGCTTTCTTTAAGCAGAATTGGGAATGATTCCTCGTTTATTACTACAATGACGTAACATTGCTGCTGTTGTTGTTGTAACATCATACAAATTCGCCAAAGAGTTTTACGGAGTGACAGTTCTTGGCCAGATATAAATCTGGGTCATTCCGGTTACCTAGACCCAACTGTGGTGAGAACGTAACATTTCTGCTCGTTTGCGCGGTGATACCCAGCTTTTACATGCACATAAGCTAGCCGACATCTATACATCTATGCGTATCACAGGAGCAGGTTCTGGAGTTTTCTGAAAAATCTCCTTATATGCTCGGCACACACCTACCACAATGGATCTTCAATCATCCACGATCAGGTTCCATTTCAGGCGCCACTCTATATAAACTGCAGAGCCAGATGCGTTTTTTGGCAACATCACTCAAAGCCTTAGGAGCATGTGGAATCCACATTATGGACAGAAAGGCGCTTTAAGAATCTAAGTATCTCTGCATAATATCCCGACCTCTTCCTATAGAAGGCCAGCTCTGCGGAAATAGAAGGACGGATTTGTAGACATTTCACAGAGATTGCCCTTCTATATGTCAACCACATTTTCTTCAGCAATTGAAGCGGCTAAGCAAACTCCGTTCCTCCTAACTGCAGAGCGGATCTCCTCTTTAATCCCTGAGCCACCGGGATGGAAATAACTTTGGCTAGGGTACATGACATGAAGTCTTAGGATACATGAAGGGGTTGTTGTTGGTTGCGGGTTAGGAGATGGCCCCAGGGAGGTTTGCTGACGGCGGATGTTGACCTATCACCTCTATAGGCTTAACTTGGACGGCAAGCGCAAACTGCTTGCTGCCCTCAACGGGTTGCATTTATGGGGGCTTAAGATATTTTCTGGGTCGATTGGTTAGTAAAAAAATTTATTTTTACAAATTTATTTATCTTTTCCAAAAGAATATATTTATGCCAGTGTATATTACAATCAACCTCTTTTAAATGCTTTTTCTTAATCGCCTTGAGCCACGCGTTCGCTTTTGTGTCTTCCATCTTTTAAAAAGGGGTGCCTCCAAGTGGTAATTTGAGGAAAAAGAAAATAGCAATTGGAGCAATATCATGGGAATAATACGGTGATTTTTTTATTGATCTTTTCTCCTGGTATGAACAAAAATTGCGCAAACCGCAACACGTAGACCAAGATTATTCTGGCTCGTTGGAGAGAAAATTAGGAAAAAAAATCTTTAGAATTTTTTTTAAATATCAAAATTAATTTTTTTTTTCGTTCTAAGATGGATTAAAAGGTCATAATTTCTTGAAATAAACTAAGAAAGCTTTCAGTTTTACAAATTTTTTAATACTTTTAGTTTATTTCCGTATAAATAGGTTAATTGTTATTTTTTATTATTTCATATGACTTTAGCGTGAAGTTATATGGACCATTGGCAACACTGGTTGGACCAACATAGCTCGATGATATAGTTCGGGACTTTTTCGGGTCAACTTCAGGCTCAGTTCAAACATCTTTGGGAATAATTTGAGAACTATAGTTCGGGACATTTTTGGGGCTAGTTCCAGACTATTTCGGCACTAACTTGAGCCCAGTTTGGGACTAGGTCAGAACTTTTTCTGACTATTTCGCTAGTAAAAATATTTAGGGGTACTCAAAGCTTTCAAAGTTTTCCATGTATTTTATATGAAAAAAAACAATACCGTAGATATGGTATAGAATTCTTGAAAATCACAAT
>NW_016205545.1:0-2176 GCF_001687245.7 Rhagoletis zephyria
GAAGCTGTTTTTCATGGCAGAAATACACTCGGAGGTTTGCCATTGCCTAGCGAGAGCCGACCGCAGGGTTTGAACCCCGGTGCTGCGGAGTGGAAGCGCGCACTACTTACCACTATACCACTGCGCCATCTAGCGGTCCCATTTATTGCAAATCTCTGCCTTACATTGTCTCAAAATATCTGGTACTATAATGAATCTGTTTATTATATTGTTTGACCTTTTATCCGAGAGTTTCAGTTCAAAATGAAAACCTAGAATAAGTCGAGCAACTATCTTTTAAAGATCTTAAAACGAGATGGTCGGCGCGAGTTGTTCTCTGCATCAATTCGAAGAAAGTGGAACTTGTTCGCTCACGAGACGATACAAGACACCGCAACTGGCTCCGCCTAAACTAAACGAACAACTCTTAAATTTACGAATAAAGAAAAATTCCTAGGTTCACTCTCGACAAAAACTGAGCTGGAAGGAGTACATAGTCCAGCGTTATGAGGAGGCGTCTGTGGCCTTATATTCGTGCAAGAGGGCAATTGGTAAGAAATGGGGGTTGAGCCGGAGTATATGTAGGCAGCGGTGGTTAAACCGATTCTCCTTTATGGAATTATAGTATGGCGGCCGGCCTTGAGCAAGGCCTCAGGTCTTAATCTACTCAGAAAANGCAGCGGTGGTTAAACCGATTCTCCTTTATGGAATTATAGTATGGCGGCCGGCCTTGAGCAAGGCCTCAGGTCTTAATCTACTCAGAAAACTAAAGCGGACTGGTATGATCTGCATTAGTTGGGCAATCCGGACAACGCCAAATTATGCTTTAAATCAGGTACGCCCAACGCTGGCAGAACTCCATAAGCAAGTGCCCTGCCTGGCAGAATTCTATAGGCAAGTGCCCTGCGCTGAGCACGGCTGGTTTAAATGTCTTTTTGGATCTTATGCCACTATATTTAGTGGGTCGGCATATGGCATCTCTTGCTGTACTTCGGCTAAGAGAGATAGGGCAATGGGAATCGGTATTCCTGGGTCACTCCTACATTCTGGAAAAATATAGATTTCTCCCGGGCTATACAGACCGTTGTATTGAACTCTGGTTCCGGATAGAAACTTCGTCATTAAAAGCCCACGCAGGGAGGAATGGGCAGAAAACTATACTCCACCCGGTAGGGGGTTCTTCTCCCGCAACCCTTCGCTGGGCAATTCATTTCGACTACCGGACTACTGTAGTGTCTTCCAAGCNTGAGCACGGCTGGTTTAAATGTCTTTTTGGATCTTATGCCACTATATTTAGTGGGTCGGCATATGGCATCTCTTGCTGTACTTCGGCTAAGAGAGATAGGGCAATGGGAATCGGGATTCCTGGGTCACTCCTACATTCTGGAAAAATATAGATTTCTCCCGGGCTATACAGACCGTTGTATTGAACTCTGGTTCCGGATAGAAACTTCGTCATTAAAAGCCCACGCAGGGAGGAATGGGCAGAAAACTATACTCCACCCGGTAGGGGGTTCTTCTCCCGCAACCCTTCGCTGGGCAATTCATTTCGACTACCGGACTACTGTAGTGTCTTCCAAGCTGAGGTCTCAGCTATAATGGAGGCTATAAACTGGCAGCAATTAAAGCTGTGAGTTCCGTTACAATTAAATAAAAAATTGACTTCGGCAAGAGACCGCTAAGCAGAGCAGTCTAAACCGCATTTGAATTCCCGGTAATAGGAACATAGACGGTAACTGTATGGCGGACGAACTAGCGAGGAAGGTATGACCAAGTCGATTCTTCCGTTCAAAGAACGCATTGGTATGCGCTTTGCCACTTCCAAGTTGAAAGAGAATTTCTAGGCAAACTTGGCACATTGGTGCTCTAACAGGTCAATGCCTTATAGTTAAATACGCAGAACGGCTCGAAGTGCCTTACCATAGATGCTGCAGAAGTTGCAAAAGCTACGAGGAGTGGAGAACTGTCTCACGTTCACTGTAACTGCCCTGCATTAACGAGAAGCTGCGCTTTCTGGGGTTTCCTTTCTTTAGTGACCTTGACAAATTGGGACGTTTAAACCCTAGATACCTGACGAGTTTCGTTAAGGATTCAAAATGATTAAGCAAGGGGGAGTGTAACTCTTAGTCGTGGTGTCACAACGGGCACTTCTACCTAACTATCTTATCTTATCACGAGTATAAAAAAATCTCATCTA
>NW_016205547.1:0-2176 GCF_001687245.7 Rhagoletis zephyria
TTTCATAAAATTTTCAGTTTAACATATATTTATGCATGTACATGTGACTCGTTACCTTTAATTCCAGTCTGCATTCGTTACACCTAGTTTCTAATAAATGAATAAAAAACATAAAGAAATGGAAACGTGATTGTTTTAAAATTTCAATTGCACTTTTAATTATTCAATAATTCATTCATGTTTATGTAAAAGCTTAATTAAAAGTGAGTATGTAAATTTACGTAAGGTAACTAACATGCGTCCTATAAAACCCATCCAAAAATCGTATTATGGGGAAGAAGCGGTCCGAGTGCGCCCGCTGGAATTGCACCAAGAAGAATCTTAGCATACACGTCTGCCCCAAGTGTCAGACTGACTGGCGCAGAGATGTGGAATAGGGGATCACCTAATTTTAAACTTGCGTACGTACTGGCAATTACGCTGTCGATGCTGCAAATCGGTGTAAGCTTGCGGTAGTTACGGACGGACACTGCGTGTGTGCTGACCGTCATCAAGTTGCCATACTTGCCGCGCATTTTAATAAAACAGCTCCTTTGTTGGTTGACTGCCGTCATATTTAAGTTCAGTTCCCGAGCAAGATCTTCGGCGATGATTGAGTTTGATGCACATAGATCGATAAGCGCTCGGATCAGGTGAAGGCACCCTACTGCTTCGATCTTCACTAATGCGGTAGGTGCGACCGGCGTAAGGCATTGAAGGANTGCCGCGCATTTTAATAAAACAGCTCCTTTGTTGGTTGACTGCCGTCATATTTAAGTTCAGTTCCCGAGCAAGATCTTCGGCGATGATTGAGTTTGATACGCATAGATCGATAAGCGTTCGGATCAGGTGAAGGCACCCTATTGCTTCGATCTTCACTAATGCGGTAGGTGCGACCGGCGTAAGGCATTGAAGGAGCAGTGCTGCCTCCGGTCCCGCTCGGATTAAACCGGATCGACAATAGCGTCTATGTGGAGGCTGGAACGCATGTGAGTCCACTCCCCATTGTTGCTGCGAACGGTTGCGCGGACGTCGATATTGAGGACGATGCTGACGGAACGGTGGTTGGAAAGCATATGTTTCCAATCCAGCCTGTTGGCTCTGCTCGTGTTGCGGAAACGGTGTATAGCGTAGAAGTTCCAATCCGCAGCTAGTACCTGGATGGCGTGCATTCGACTCCATTCCAGAGGACTCGTCTGGGCTTGCTACATATTCCTCTCCAGATGACTGGTCTGGGCGGAAAGCATCGGTTTCCTCTCCAGACGGTGGCACTTCCCCCTCCTCTGGGTCTAGGCGGAAAGCAGTTGTCTCCGCTCCGACCTCAGATGCTTCTAGGGAAATTGCATCGCTGTCATCATCATCGTCGCAGTGCCGGAACCGAATTAGCCGTCTCTGTTGACGCGTCTTCTTCTCAGTGCCATCTATATGTAGCAGCGTATGGTGTTGCTCACCACAACGTCGGCATTTATCCGGATTGGTACAATTTGCAGCTCGATGGGACCCTGAAAGGCAGTTGGTGCAATATCGATATAATAAAACTTCGCGAAGACGATCTTCCGGTGTCTTGGTCCTAAATTGTGTACATAGGCGTAAGGGGTGCTTATTTCCGCATAGCCGGCACGTCAGTGGGTAGCGGATTATACTTACCTCCGCTCGTTTTCGCATGGAGCTGTAGCGAGTCATTCTCTGAAATTTTCCATTTTTGTTATCGAGTTGCTGAGAACATGATTTGGGTTGGCGAGCAATATTTGATATTTAATGTCTACCTATACCTATATCTGTATCGAGTGTTTGAATCTTTGATTGAAATGAATCGTAGTTGATTGTAACAAATTCACCGGTGTGAACATGGCATAATGACATGTTGTAGAGGTTGTCTGTGTGTACGTGGTATTATCATTCCATAGCGATAGTAGGCAGGATTGTATATGTGATTGTTGGGTCGATGACATGAGATCCTCACCACCAAGTTCTCAGGAAATGCCCTCCAAGTTGCTCAACAGTTTGCGCTCAGTCTTCCAAAAAGTTGATGGGCAATTTTTTGTGCAACTTTACCAATACAAGTTGCCCATCAATTTTATTTCAATTGATTTGCGGTAAAAACGTGTGAGCGAACCGAACGCGTCATTTTAAACTTTTTTAAGTGCAAGTGTAATACTAAGCAAAGTGATTATGAAGGAATTGACAAGAACTCTGT
>NW_016205548.1:0-2176 GCF_001687245.7 Rhagoletis zephyria
ATATTTTTCTGTGGCGATAAGTTCAAGTGTTTTAGCCGATATCATATAAATTAGTAATGAAAGTTTTTTCTAAACCTGAAATGCATATAATGGCGAGGGTTTAATGTAAATAATCGGTATCGGATACCGAAAAGGAAATATAGGGTACCGAAATCTTTTTTAAGTATTGGGTACCGAGTATTGGGGACAATTCTGCACATCACTAGTCGCCCTCATTCTCGCCGCTCTCAGTTGTCAACTCTACGATGACGTCACGCTAAAATTACTCTCACGAATTCTGCTGCAATCGGCGCACTCTTGTATTCTATCATTCTTGTATATTACTCCATTAACATAAAGAGATTACATGCCCTTACTACATACAGTGATGGTCAAAACTCTTTGTTGATATTGGTTGTACCTAGCCAGTTCATTCTTGGTAGGTTGATTATTTTATATATGTACATATATCTGTAACACGTGTCCTTAAATATTCGGACTATAAACGCGATTTTTCCATACATACATATCTGTGGTCGTATGGAATAGTAGCTTATGTCGAAAAGCTGGCTTTAGTAGCATTCGCAGCATACGATTGCGAATGACTCACTGGTGCCGAGCCGTTAAAGAACTTTTGGCAAATAAACGTGCAAGAAATAGTTCCGATACTAGCAAGTCAATATGTATTCTTATTAAGTCTCATCAAAAAATTCCTTGTCGTTTAAAGAATAAAGGGAATGTCGCATTATACTAAAGCCAGCTTCCAGAAAGGTACTGTCACGCCACCCTATTATATAACTGTCATTTTTAAAAAGGCAGAAGCTAAAATATTTAAAAATGCCCAAAATTGATACTTATAATAATTTCCTTATAAAAGGAATTGTAAACTGACAAAAATGGACTTAAAAATATATATATATATTTTTTTTTTTTGAATTATGGGCGTGGCAAATAAATACCGATTAAAAAGCAAAGTTGGGTCAACCAAATTCCATTATAAGTTCAATATTTCTCGCTCTATTTACAAAAATGGGGTACCATTGGAAAGGTAAGAAATCAAGCTTTCTCTGTTCAAAAGCGAAAATGCAAAATTTTCCTCGTTCGGGATCAAATGCAAATGAATTACTCGAAGAAAGTAAAATTCCTAGTAGGCCTGAAAAAAGGAAATTTCATCAAAATCAGAACTTTCCAGCAGCTAAAGTTGTATTGTGTAAAGTCTAAGAGGAGTGGCAAATAAACTGAGATACAAACTTTATCGAATAATCGCGGATAACGAGTTTGCGCGTCTAATGAAATTAATAAATTGCCAATATTAAATTTAAGTTAACATCGTTTTACTTTAACATGAAATACTCAGTCCTAGTTCACTAAAATCTCAAAAATGTATGTATATATATTCATTAAAAAGAACTTATCTAAAAAAAAAATAAGATCGAATATAGCAATTGTTGCATAGATCACATATGTAATACCAAAAAATTGAAATTGAGATTCAGTTTCAAATATAAAAGTTTAAATATTCTTACGCTTGGTAATCTTCCAAATCAAATCCCGTGCCGCCCTACACTTTGNAATACCAAAAAATTGAAATTGAGATTCAGTTTCAAATATAAAAGTTTAAATATTCTTACGCTTGGTAATCTTCCAAATCAAATCCCGTGCCGCCCTACACTTTGATTTAAACTTTGTAGTTGTTATTGCTTCGTCTTTATCAGGCATTTCTAAAAACATTTTTGACGTAGTTTTAAAATTTGGCGATATAAAATAATTTAATTAATATTTTTTAGAATATGGAAATAATACATTGTGCGTTGAGAACCTCTGGAAAAGTGTACTGTGGTTTCTGTTAAAATAAATATTTTCGCTCAATTTTCTCGGTCGTTTTATTATTCCAATTGAGATTATAAAGAAGTTTCTACGATGACTACAGATATTAGCACAGATTAAAAAAATATATATATTATATATTATATATATTTTTTTAATCTGTGCTATTCCAATTGAGATTATAAAGAAGTTTCTACGATGCCTACAGATATTAGCACAGATTAAAAAAATATATATAATATATAATATCAATTGGAATAATAACACGACCGAGAAAATTAAGCGAAAATATTTATTTAACCAGAAACCAGAGTACACTTTTCCAACAACAACAACAACAACAACAACAACAACAACAACAACAACAACA
>NW_016205550.1:0-2175 GCF_001687245.7 Rhagoletis zephyria
ATGCCTATGAAATTGTTATCAATGCTACATATTTAAGAATTTTTAGCGTGATTTTCACAGTTAAGAATTAAGTAACATTCGTTAGTTGACTGTTGATTTTCAGCTCAAGAATTTACATTTATCAAACGAACTAGGGTTAGTTCGCACTGAGAAAATGGTCTTGAGGGCTTACAACACTTTGGAAGGAATTCGATGAAATTTTTATAGTCAGTGCATTTGAAAAAAACTCGTTCTTGTGATTCAAAATCTTTGAAATAGCGGCTATGTATAACTTCTATTAAGGCGAATTTATACAAGATGGTAGCAACAATACAAAAACAACGATCCCATGCATTTTTTATTACGGTTGTTAAAAATGTCAAATCTCAATTCGCCCTAAAACGTACATGTATTTTGTTTTTTTTTTCTTTTCATGGGTGTGTTGTCAAATCAGTAAAAGCAAAAACAAAATACATGTAAGGCGACTAAAAGAAGAAGAAATCAGCTAAGTAGATAGCACCACCCGAGACACATTGAAGGGGTAGTATCAGTAGAGCAGCTGATTTGATTTTTTTTTTTTTATTTTTTTTTTTTCAAAATTATTTGGTCTCAAATGTCAAATATTTATATTTCTTCTGAGAAAAATTCTAAATTATTAAAATCTATTTGCATGTGAACCCTTTTTCCATACAAAAGAAGTTATTGAATAGCAGCTTTTGGAACATTCGCCCAACACAGCAGCACAACCGGGCCTTGCAAAGGATGGATCAATGCTCCGAGAAGCAAACAAATTTACTAAGAGTAAAGTTGCAACAATTTTTATTTTTTCCAATTAAATTTTTTTATTTTTTGTATTTCACATGCCACGCTTTGATTTAGAAAAAAAAATCAGAACAGCTTTTGACACTTTCGATACCAGAAGCAACAACAAAATACACGAAAATGCTGCTTTTGCAATGTTTTGGCAACGGATTCTGGTAGAGGTCACCAAAAAACAATATACAGGCAACCAATAAAGTTTGGGTACAGAAGGTTTTTTGCAATACGGGCAACTGGTTTTTAAATATTTTACTTTGCGCTAATTTTTTATAGAGTTCCAAATCTTGTGCAACTCTGAAAATTTTGGTTTAAATATGCACTTTCATTACATTAATAAGAAAAAAATTTAGTATGCAGTGTTTTAGCCCATTTCTACAGATCTTTGGCAAATTTATTTTCTATAGGGTGTCGCTGAATTTTTTTTTTCATATAAAAAAATTATCGACGATTATGTTATACGGAGAAAATGAGCAACGCCCTCAACTGCATATTGTAATTAAAATGGTTAGTTAATGCTATTGTGTTTTGTTTTATGTTATTTTGTAATGACACCCTAAAACGTTTAAAAATAAGCAATTTTTAAGCAAAAAACAAAACCGGTTTCGATTCTCAAATAAAAATTTAAGAGTTCCGTTAATTTATTCATGATCCAATGATCGCATCTAAACCAACTTAGTATGGGATCACCTGTGAGGTAAAGTTACGCGGTAACATACATAAAACAAAAAATGTTCCGACGAATTGATAACCTCCTACTTTTTTTGAAGTTCGTTAAAAATAACTGGCCATTTTTAGCCGGGGAAAAAGCGTTGTTTGCTCATCCAGCCGGTCGTTTCAAAAAATTTTGGCAAATCTGCTTACAAGTGTCTTTTTCCATTCTTTTTTTAAGCGCCACATAACTTTCGCATTATTTAACATTATTATTATTATTAATCTAGTTAACGTCGTACATACCGTTTCAAACATAATTAGTACTTGAACCACGCTTTACGTACGTACATACCCTGCAGAGAAACCCCGAACTAGTAAATCAAATGTTTAGTTCCGTACTACATATGTAGATCTATATCGCCAAAAACGAGCCAGTTCGACAGTAGAGCAGGGAAATGTGATACATTTCCACTTTTTCTTAAAAATTATTTTCAGGCGCAAAAACCCAAGTCCAATTCTCTAAATTTTCGAAATACGTATTATTAGCCCAGCCAAGTTAGCTCAATAAATGAGGGTAGGCTTACAATATTTCATATAAAGCTGAAAATTGGTCTAACTTGACCGGACTATTATATTTCTAACCTTTTCTGTTCAGTGACACGCAAATTTGCTAAGTGCCAAATCTTCTTTTTCTTTATTGACGTTGTAACGGCCTTTTCATTAGAA
>NW_016205551.1:0-2175 GCF_001687245.7 Rhagoletis zephyria
AAGCTTATAAAATTTGCGAAAATAGGTTTCGAAGAAAGAGTGAAAATTTTCACTGTTGGGCCTTTGGAAGAAGTTGATACCTAGGTGCCAAATTTCAAGCATATCGAGCCAGAACAAAGCTTTTTTGAATCGATCGGTCCCTGGTGCATTTACCGGAAAAAAGGATCCTATATGTTAATCTAGGCAAAAAGCTACCTTACCTGCCAAATTTCAGGCAAATCGGACTATAAATACGATTTTTTCGAATAGATCCGTCCCTCCGTTTGCGAGGTTATCTGCTACAAAAAAGGGACTTTTCTTTATATAACTAGTGAACCCGCAACGCGTCAAAAAGCCAACATTAAATTAAATTTTTTAAACCGCTAAACCCCTATTCAAAAACCTCTAAAATATTCCTAATGATTAATGTAAACCATTTCTCAGTGATGAGAGGTCTCNTTTGAATTCTCATTTTGGAAATTGGAAATAACGGTGCTGATGTGATGACCTTCAAAAAAAAAACATGGATGGCAACTCTAATTAAAAATATTATCAGCCTATAATAGTTTTCTTAAAACTCTTTCGTTTGGCACTAATATTTCGATATCTCATTTATGTATCTTCCTTATAAGTAAAACAAATGCGACTTTTCAAACAGGTGGCAACCCCTTTAAAAGTATTTTCAAACTAAAATCTTTCGCCTGGTATTGTTATATATATTTCAATTAACTGATTAATTAAGTTGAATTTAAATTATTTTCAAACCCATTTCGATTAATACCCATCTTTTGACAATCCATCTAACTTATTAAATAATTTGAGCTTAATTTTTTTTACAAAAAAAAACCAAATGTCCAGCTTAAAGATTTCTTAACACTCGTTTTTTTGATAGCCATATTTTAAAATTTCATGTAACTTATGTATAATTAAACGAAATACCACTTTCCATTGATAACCATCGGTTAGTAATTCATTTAACTTTAAACTGGGGCAACCCTCAAACACATCAAAACTGTTCTAAATTGTCAAACTAAGTATTTCTACTAGTACCTTCTTAAACCTCTTTTGTATGACACCCATATGCCGATACCTTATTCACTTACTAAATTCCTTTAATTACAATTGTATTGAATTTTTTTAACATATGGCAACCCTTTTATACGTAGTTAAGTTATAAAGCCTTTTCAAACTCACTTCGATTGATACCCATAATTAATAATTGATTTAACTTTTTAATTAATTTGAGCTTAATTTCTTAACAGGTGGCAACTTTTTTCGAAAAAGTAAAACGTTCTTGAACATCCACACCTTAAGCCCTTTAATTTGGTACCTCACTTTTGAAAATCGAACGGACGGTGCGGATCTGAGGGCATTGATTAGTAAATAATTTGAGTTTAATTATTTAACAGGCGGCAACTCTTTTCGAAAAAATAAAACCAGTTTGCATATCTACAGGCCAAGCGCTTTAATTTGACACCGCATTTTTGAAAATGAACGAACGGTGCAGAACTTTTATGCTGCACAAAAAATGGCTTCGCGTATTATATATGTATATAGATTAGTATAGATAGTTTGTTGCGTACGGGTCGCCGGATGCTCGCCTCTGTGCAGCTAACGCGAACACCTCCACTTCAGTCATTCCCCTCTACCCCCCATTATCGTCCGTCTGTCCGTCTGGCATCCGAAATGATTAACGACACATTCCTGTAAGGCAATCAATTCATATTGTGTTATTTAAAATTAACTTACATGGTAACACTAATGCTTACGACTGATATGACCCGTTCTGACTGCCGCGTTCAATCGCTCGTATGCTATTCGGGACACTAAAAATTTAATTCAATCAAATGGATGTCTAAGCTTATAAAATTTTGTCGCCTAATCTCGCTCTCTTCGCAAATTCGGCCTGTCTCGCAAGAATTACAAATTGATGAGATTCACCAAATGCTAAGGTGAACTGGTTCGGGGACTGTAGGGTTTCTGAACACGAAGTCACCCGCTATAATCCTTAACCTACCACCTACAAACGTCTTGCGCGGCAATACTCGAGCTGCGGAAATATGTTCGCCCCACTATAGCTCCCTACCTGTTCCTCTCACCAGCGCTACGCTTCTGATATAACAGCACACCCGTGCGCAGTGGTTCGAATCGCAAATCTAGCTGGACGAAACTATTTAAATAAATACTCGTTGATGG
>NW_016205553.1:0-2175 GCF_001687245.7 Rhagoletis zephyria
CCTCCTCCTTTTTTGGAAGTCGGTTAAAAAAAGGCGTAATACCAACAGCAAAAAAAAATGCCAAAAATTAATGGTAAGCCTTAGCGACTTAAAATAGCATTATTATACTAAAATTTAACGAATTAAAAAAAAAATCGGGTTAAAAATATCGAGAAAATGGCAAATTTGTGATGTTACTAAAAGGATACTGTTTCAGGGCGAATACATCTAGAATCATTGAAGACGGCTTTAAGATCTGTAAGCTGTTGTGGAAAAAATCTGCAAAATTATTTTTTGTCCCGTATTTGGCTCTCATAAATATGGTCACCGTATGTATACATTATATTTTTGTGTATGAAAGTACGCGCCAGTAATTCGAACAAAAGTTTGGCCGCGGTAATAAGCCAACCAGCAACTGGAGTCCCCAGGAGTCATTACAGTCGAAACCAAGCCAAGCTGAGCTGAGCTCAGTTAAATATGTAAGTCCGATCAGTAGCAGCTGCTCCAACAATAGCGGCGGCAATGAGTCAGTGAGTNGGAAAAAATCTGCAAAATTATTTTTTGTCCCGTATTTGGCTCTCATAAATATGGTCACCGTATGTATACATTATATTTTTGTGTATGAAAGTACGCGCCAGTAATTCGAACAAAAGTTTGGCCGCGGTAATAAGCCAACCAGCAACTGGAGTCCCCAGGAGTCATTACAGTCGAAACCAAGCCAAGCTGAGCTGAGCTCAGTTAAATATGTAAGTCCGATCAGTAGCAGCTGCTCCAACAATAGCGGCGGCAATGAGTCAGTGAGTCAAGCACGCTGCCGAGCCACCGCATGCAGTTAATGCAAATTTTTGCGTGTTGTGAAAAGTCACCAACCGCGACAAACAAAAAAAAATGCGCAGCGTTTGTATGTATGTATATATGTAAGTATGCATCGTTGTATAAATAATTCACTTTGAATAAACTTATTGCGCGCCTTCCGCATTCGATTTGCGTATTACGATGGTAGTTTGCAAAGCTAAAATTGCATTATTCAGCCAGTAAAAATGACATTAAACGAAAAAAAGAAAACATGAAATGAAAACAATTTTGTCCTTCAGCCATGAAACCATTTATTGTGGATGTAGAGTTCACTAAACCACGGCGTATAGCAATTTAAAAAAAAAATTCCTATTTAAAAAGGGGCATTAAACAAATAAATCACTTAAATCAATTGATCAGTCAGTGGCGCGTGATCCCTTGGCCATAAGCTTTAACCATTGATTGCATATAAGGGTAGTCGAAAAAAAAGCATATGGAAAAATGAAGTCCGAATTTTAATGCTCTAACGCCCAGGATTGTCGAAAAAATACCCCCGATTTTTTATTTCGATATTTACAGGTCGCTAATTGGGTATTATTATTGAAAGTCTCCTGAAGAGAAACAGGGTTTTCCGATCGAAAAATATAGATTTTCAAGAATGCTAAACCATTTCTACGAAAAATTGTTTTTCTCCATAATAAAAAATACATGGAAAACTTTGAGCGCTTTGAGTGGCAAACACGCGGTATAGAACAATCCGCGGGGTGAGAGCATTAAAATTCCGATTTATTTATTTTGGACCACCCTATTACATATGCATCACTCCAATCATCCATGCGTTTATTTCGTTTGAATGTTCATTACAACAACACAGAAGAGAATATAAATCACTTTATCCGAAGAAAATATTTGTTTGTATGAAACTTGTCGATTTTGATGATTATTTAAAAGGCAAAATGGAAGAGCTCGCTGTTTGAGAAAGAATAAAATTAAAGCTTTGATATATGCAATCGGGTTATCACACTACATCGTAAGTGGAATTGAAGGGGCTGGTAGATCTACCACTTATCAGAACTAGCTTTGAATAGACGGTTGCCAGATCTGGAAAAGCCCAGTCAGCTTACAAGGAACTTTTTAAAAAATTTAGTTACATAAAAAAATTTGCTTTGTGGACTTTGTAAGACTCAATAAAATAAGTAGACATGGATTTCAAAACAGAGAGTAATCCTTGAAGAAATTTAAGAAAATTGTATTCGGTTTGTTTACTACCCCTGCAAAACTCACCAAAATGTATAATGTCTAGTTTTTGAATGACCAAAAATTACCAGTGGTTAGGTTCTACGTACACAAGTAAAAAATTAAGCGGTTTCAAAAAATTTAATTTTTTTCAAATCACAAAAA
>NW_016205554.1:0-2175 GCF_001687245.7 Rhagoletis zephyria
AATTTTTATACTTTATTTAATGCCACAAAATCCCAGCACTGGTTATAAATCCATATTNTGGAGGGTAAAAAGCCGTTGGGATTAATTAATTAATTAATTAATTAAAATCCCAGCACTGGTTATAAATCCATATANCTAGCCACCAAAGGACCATGCTGTTAATTTACATGCATATTCATCAGCAGGCATTGGCAGAGAATGAGCCACGCTCAACTACTGGCCAACCGTGGTGAGCAGTGCTGCCATTTTAACGACTTTTCCACTCAGCTAGTTTTTAGCGATTTTATTCACAATTATCGCAATTTATTACATTTACATTTTGCACTCCAAAAAATCAACATCCAAGGTGTGTTAAACAGTCACGAAAACGAAACGACATTCTTATCACCAATTTTTATACTTTATTTAATGCCACAAAATCCCAGCACTGGTTATAAATCCATATTACGAAGTTCCAATTTAGTTTTTGTTAAAAAACTGGTGGTTTTTGATAAACATATGATCTCTAATTTAATCAAATAAAGTTTAACTGCTAAATTATAAAAGAAACTTTTTTTTTTCATAAGAGTTTACAGAATTTAAATGATTTAGCAGGATTCTAGCGATTTTTGTTTATTAATCTGGCGGGACGGCAGAAACAGAAATGGCAACACTGGTGGTGAGTACCGACTTGCTTGCGCGCATATAAGCTGTTTTGTAATCACTTTTGCATTGTCAGCGTTCAGTTGGTCGCAAATTTTCCAAGGGGGGTTGTTCTTGCGCAGATAATTTTTCTTTAGAAATTTGCTTGGGAAAAAGGGCAATCATGCGCGAAACAACCTTTTTATATGACAGTTTTCTACCGACTGAGCCTAGTAGCAGCGCTCGGCTCTCTTATTTAGGGTCTGATTATGCATACTTCGCATAACTTCGCACAACCATTTGTACCAGTGCACTAAAAATTTAACTTAAGAAAATGTGAAGCAAAATCTAAACTCAACAGCTACTATTTTGTCTATTTTGTCTCATAACCAATGTATACATACACACATCTGCTTTTGCTTAAGGTTACATTTTTTCTCTTTTTTCTATCTACATCCCTCTACCTCTACCCCTGTTCGTTTTAATTACATTTATGTTATTCTGTTTTTTGTTTTTTCCATTATCTTCATTTTTATCTTTATACCGTATCGATAATAACGTCCAACAAAATATCGATAACAAAACCGATAGAAATATCGATAACAAATTCGATAAAAATGTCAATAGCAACATCGATAGTACCATTGGTCAATAAAAATATCGATAACAAAATCGATAAATATCGATAACAAAAGCGATAAATATCGACAACAAAATCGATAAATATCGATAACAAAATCGACAAATATGGATAACAAAATCGATAAATATCGATAAAAAAACCGTTAAATATCGATAACAAAATCAATAAATATCGATAACAAAGACGATAACTATCGATAACAAAATCGAACAATATCGATAACATAATCGGAAAATATCGGTAACAAAATCGATAAATATCGATTACATAATCACTAAGTATCGATAACAAAATCGGTAAATATCGATAACAAACTCGATAAATATCGATAAAAAAATATCACTAACAAAATAGTTAAAAATATCGATTACAAAATCGATAACAAATCGATAAAATACCGATAAAAATGATCGATTATATCGATAACTTCCGAAAATAATAGCATAATTGATAAAAATATCAATAAAAATTTCGATAACAAAATCGATAAAAATATCGATAACGGAACCGATAAAAATTTCGATTATTTTATCGATAAGTCTCGAGAATCCCGAAATGATCTAAAATCGCAAAATAGTTCCAAGATTGAGTCTCTCTCTTTATCCTTTCTTCTTTAATTACCTTTATTTTAATCTTTCTTCCCCTATTTTCGTCTTTACTTTTATCGGTATCCTTCCTCATCTTTGTTTTTACTTTTATGTTTATCATTTTCTTCATCCACATATACCCCTTCACCTTTGCCCTTATATATATAAGTAAAGTGTTTAAATTTACCTTAGTCTTCATTTTTGCCTTAACTTTACTCATCTTTGTTTTTGTTTTTATTTTTACCTTTGCCTTTATCCTTTTCTTTATCGATGTACATACGCACTTTCACTTATTTCATGTATTGGTCTTTTTCTAGGTTTTAT
>NW_016205555.1:0-2175 GCF_001687245.7 Rhagoletis zephyria
AATTCTTCGTTAGTCCGAAAACTCCCAAACCTATTTCTGATTTCATGTTAATGAAACGGGTAAGATTAACAGGCCTTTTCTGGCAACTGTCCTTCAGCTCACCAAAGTCTTTCAAAATCAAAAGTCTTTCGTAAGGCAATTGTCAATTCTGGCAACTATCTTGCAAGCTTTTTACTGCCTTTTGAGATATATATACTAATAGAAAGATCTGCCAACGAGGAGGTCTTAGCGTTATGCGTTCGCCCTTTAGCAATGAATTTTATAAAAATAAATTAAATAAAACACATATATATTTTTCTTTTTAAAACAGTATAAGGTAATAAATAAAAAAAAAAAATGATTAAAAAAAGAAAAAAACAGCATGAGAATAAAGCAGAATTAATTAAAATATTATTAAAAATTATATTAAATAAAGATTAAAATTTGTTTCTTCTTAAAACAATAACACCTAAAAATTAAATTAGAACAAGAAAAAAGTTAAATCAAAAAAGAATAAAATAGTAGGTACCTAAAGATTAAATTAAATGAAAAAAACCATATGTTATGATCGAAAAAATCTAAAAATTAAAATTAAATTAAACTTCAAAAGAGAAAAAATAAAATCAAAAAAATTAAAAATTTTATGAAAGATATATATATTTTTCTTTTTAAATCAGTAATATCTAGAAACTAAAAGAAAATGAAATAAAAAAAAATAAAAATTAATTAAATAAAAGAATTAAAATAAAATGAACTTCTAAAAATTAAAAGAAAATTTTACTAAAAAAAAAATTCAGTATAAAAATTAAAAATAAAATAAGTTTCTAAAAATTAAATGAAATTAAAAATATTCTTTTTAATGCAATATTAAAAGAAAATTTAATAAAGAAAGAAAAAATGTCATAAGGAAAGGAAAGAAACAATTAAATGAAACAAACATATTTGAAATAAGTTTCTAAAAATTAAATTAAATTAAAAAATATATACTTCTCCCTTTAGATTAATAAAATCTAAAAAGAAAATATGAATAAAAAATTTAAAAATAATTACTTTAAGAAAGAAAAAAAATTAAATAAGGTGCTACAAGTTAAACGAAATTACAAAAAAATGTATTTTCAAAAAACTAACATTTAAATCTAAATTAAAAAAGAAAAAAAATGTATAAAAAATAAAATGAAAATAAGTTTCTTAACATCAAATTTAATTAAAATATGTACACATATTATGATTTCTAAAACAATGAATCTAAAAATTAAAGCAAAATGTAATTAAAAAAGGAAAAATGTAGAATAACAAAAGAAAAACAAAAAATAGCGCTGCCTCAGATGAAAAAGCTTTTTTAGGACTTTTGTGTTTTGAACTATTTTGCCATCTGCCTTTGATTTGTCTTACGAAAGACTTTCTTCTATCTAAGGCAGAATTGTCCTATAACTGTTTATGGGGTTTTGCGGCAAATTATTACAAAATAATCTTCAGCTTTTACTGGAGTGGGATTTACCTGTCATTTGGAGAGCTAGTTGGTGTTGTGCGGGTAGTCTGGCTAGAGTAAACTCTGAAGCTCTGAGTCTGCGATTGGTGGTTATTGGGCTCCGATCACGGCACTCTAGTTCGGCAGGTGGTTATTGGCAGGTGCTGTCGGCGAGCGAATTTGTTGCGGATCAGTACTTTGTTGACAACTGCGGTTGAGTGCGCGGATAAGGAGAGCAGACTTTCAAAGGCAACCCCAACAACTTTCTGGTTGCATCCCGGAATTGGAAGCCTGACCTCCTCCGACTAGGTAAAGAGAGGGTCGCCGTTGACTTCGTTGGGGAGAGTGTTACCCTTCTTGAAGTGAAGAAACGAGAAAGTTCAGAGATGCGGCCGTTTACTTTCGAACAGAGGTCATCAACTCCATTCTCAGACTCGAATATCGAACAGTCGTCAGCGTATGAGATCAAGGAAATTCTCGCCGGTGCCTGAGGGAGCTTTGAGATGTAGAAGTTAAACAGTAAGGGGAGAGCACAACATTCTGTGGAACCCCTTGTTTAATTCCTCTAGGTTTTGANCATGTAAAAGTAAGCAGACAGCGTTCCATTTTGCACGCATTAGGAGAGGAAACTGGTTCCAAATCTTTATATGCGTAAGTTTAAACAAAAATTGTTTAGAGGAAATTTTAAACATTTTATGTGTAAACTGTAAAATTGTGAACAATAAATG
>NW_016205556.1:0-2175 GCF_001687245.7 Rhagoletis zephyria
TACAAATTCCGATCATTGTTACTTTCAAATGGAATGGTATTCGAACTATAATTTGGCAACAAGCTGTTTGTTCCTTTTTTTACATATCATCTGCATATAAACTTATACATATAAGTAGATATGTATGTATGTGGACACATTGTATAATCCTGCATACTTAACTATGTATATACATATGTATGTATGTTTGTATTTCTTCTATTAATATTACCCTGTAGGATGATCACAAAACTTTCAGTTATATAAATTTTGTTTTCTCTACTCTGCTTTTTCATTGCAGGTGCCAGATTGAATGAATCGCATGAATGCTTAGATTACAACACAATTAAAATGTAATTGTTTGGAATAGAAAAGGAGAAAAGTGTATAGCATACACATAAGAAATATACATAAATAACATAGTGAAGGCATATGTATGTATACATACATAGTAAATACATATGTACATAAATATGTATATTAAAAGCTAAGCTAGCGGGATACTAGCAAAAGTAATTTGACAACAAGGAAATCATCTACGAAGCACAAACCCACATACATACATATATGTACGTATATGTGTATTTACATATACACATAATACTACACATGTCGCTAATACGAATTCATTTAGAAAAATTATGCCGTTCCTGCGGTTGCGAGGAGCAGTACTCATTTTAAGCCGTACACATCATCAACTAAGTGAAGCATTCGCGATGCTAAAATAAAATAAATTTTCTGTGGCCCACTCACAAATAAACAACTTAAATTAAATATGTGTAATTAGTATCCTGTTTATAAAATTATTGGTAGTGAATAGTGACTTCAGTAGTTATACTCTACATAACTATTATAAAATGAACGTACGTCAACATATTCACATCAGTGTTTTACAACGATTTGCGTTAACAACATTAATTGGCAAGCTGATTATGTACAACTTAAAATAGCAAAGCTGATTGCATATAAAAAAGAAAGCTGCTCAGTGAAACAATCACGATCCATTTCATTCATACATAGATAGTACACATGATTCAATAATACAAGGTTAGATATTTATTGACAGCTGCGGTTTGACACTCCCTTACAAAAGGTTGCATTTACGAAGGACATAGAAAGGGCAAGAATGCAATCCCTTGTTGCGAAAATGGTAGTAGAAAAGTACGCAAAGTAGGCAATTAGTAGTGAAATTCCTTTTGTAAATTCTAATGTATTTGCAGGAAATCTGGCATTTTAAACGAAATGTTGAACGTAATATTGATATATCTACGTGATTTACGTAATTTATATGCTATTTAGCTGTATAAAAACTGCAAAATGACTCAAAATTAAAATAAGACTACTATGAGATTGATGTAAACGTCCAATGCTTATGTTTTCATCAGTTAAATATGCTTCATATGCATATACAAATAAACATATTGCACAAAAGCTTATACTTTTATTTCACACCAAAGCTACACTGTTTCCATGTAAATTTGCAAAGAAGCAACACGGTGCCACTGCTAAGGGAGCGGTGCGAGAGAGACAACTGTCAGTTTATCGAACCTTGTATTATTGAATCATGGATAGTACATATGTAGATTAACAACAAATACATGCAGCATGGGTGCGAATTCATCGAGCAGATCGGACGCACATCTGCTGAACGATGACGATGGTAAGTGTATTGAATGGAATATTTACGTATATGTACTCGACGGACTACTCGTATTACTTAAGAATTATTTTTAATCGACTTCAAAATAAGGATGAAGTTATCAATTAGTCGGAATATTTGTGTATGTATTTTTCCAATAGATTCGATTTATTTACATATTTATTTATTTTTATTTATTAATCTAGAAAATAAACATTTCATGCAAGTAGCAGTGTAAGATGGGAAAGGGTCAACAAAATGTAGTGATCGTAGAGCATAACGAATTAAGGATTTTTGGATTCGTTCAATTCTGTTAATATGACAGTCGCCAGATGAAGACAGCGTACTCGAGCAAAGAAATTTCCTATTGCATTTGTTGCCCATATTTTTATTCTATATTGCATTGAATTTTTTAAACAATTTTTGGAATTAATCATATCTCCGCAATTACAAAGTCCTTCAAAATAAATCCTGCGATCAGAGAAAAAAAGTAAAAACGCCACTTTACATAAAAAAGTAGGTTTCAAACCCATTTATTTATTATTTATTTCATGGTA
>NW_016205557.1:0-2175 GCF_001687245.7 Rhagoletis zephyria
ATGTCTGAGAATGCCAAAAGCTCATGTAGTCGCTAGACATTATCCCAAATGTGCAGGATTGAGTAAAGAAAGGATGTTCTAGTTAAAAATTGCAGTGCGCACATTAGACTGGATCGACAAAAAATGTTGTAGTTATTTCTGCTTGTGTAGAAAAGCCTGGTGGTCTCAACCCTATTAAGGTGGCATTTCAGGGTACTATTTTATATGTATATAAGGAAAATTTGAAAGTTAGGGGGGAGGCTCGGGCTAAGTGTTCAAAGACTTTTATTTTGAGACTTATATTATAAAAGTCCTTTGATAATAATTATGTGTGCAAACAAGTTTTTAAAGTCTTAAAAGACGTGGCTTGTTCAGGACCATTTCAGGATTAGTTGGGGACCAGCTCGAGGCTCGTTGGGGACCAGTGCCAAGCGGCTAAGTTAGCACTAGCATCTTTATTCTTCTTCGTATTTATTGACGCTGTAACCGCCTTAATGATTTGGACCAAGTTCAATAGGGCACGCCAGAGGAAACTGATGCCAATTGGAAGTGCCAAGTAAAGCCAGGTCCTTCTCCACCCAGTCTTTCAAATGCAGTGAAAGCCTTCTTCTTTCTCTGTTACCATCATCGTGTTTAATAATTTCAGAGCTGAAGCGTCGGTGTCCATTCCAACGATATAGTCAAGCCAGCGGAGCCGATCTATTTTAATTCGCTCTTACAGTTCATCGTTAAATCGTTTTCGCCGAAGACTCTTCGACTTTCGACTTTCGCCATGGCCAACGCGCAATCGTAGCCCTTGTTCTTACCGCTGATGTCGATTGAACACTCTTGTAAAAAGTTGTGCCCGAGCGTTTAGATTCTGCGGCTCTTATTATTATTATCGTCTCCAACATCAGATTAAAGAAATCACATGAAAGGGACACCTCGTTTCGTATCAACCGGCTCGCAAAGGTCTTTCCCAATACTGACGCAGATGGTGGAATTGCTCAACGTCATTGTACACAGTCGTATTAGTTTCGCGGGGATAACAAATTTAGACATCGTGGCATAAAGACAACTTACTTTCGTGCCGTGTAAAGCCTATTCTCGCTAGTCTTTTCCACGATTTGATGTATGCTGAATACCTGGTACATATACGGTCTAAAGCTACAGGCCAAGTCGCCTAACTTTCTAGTTATAATTTTCGGGCTTTTCGCCTGTCGGCCAGAATCTCAAGCTCTTCGCACTCACGCATTTCGGCCTGTCTCGTCTTTTTGCGCCAAATACGTCTCGCTTCCTTTGTCAGTTCCCTATTATGGTCCCACATAGCTCGCGTTGGGCGGCAACTCCTTTCTGCTCAGCTACGTGCCATTCCTCATCGTTGAAATCTGACTACTTCTTCGGCGGTAGTACTTAATGAGCGGAAAATGTGGTTGACAACACACATTTTTTTTCGGCGCAACGTGGATGCAATACATCTAAAAGTAAGTGTAATTGTCGAGCATATGTACTTTGTATGGGAGAAAATACTCAACACCGTAAACCAAAAAAGTTATAAAAAATTAATGTGATTTTGTAGCGTCTTGAAATTTGCACTTTAACCTACTAAAATTTAATGTGCTATAAACTGCATACTTAAGATTTTTCTAAAATTTTTAATGAAAACTTAAAAATTTTTGGGTGTAAGTAATTGTTAAAGTTTGTTTAATTTTTATGAATTTTGCACGAAGTTTGAAATGTGGACTTATGTGGTTGTGTAATGTGCAGGACTTTTATAAAAAAAAACTTTAAACGTTAAATAGGCAAAAAAACTTAACTTAACTTAACCACAAGGTTATATTCTGATTGCAATACTTGGCAACTGTTCATTTAAATTACTATGTGTTGTGTATCAAAGTTACGGGGTTAGACGAAGGAGATTTAAGAAGGTATAAGTTTGTAAATATTTTTAACGGGGTTAACACCTGTTTACAAAGTCAAATTCAATATATATATTATTATAGAATGTGATCTTAATAATATCACGTATTCTACGTTTGAGTTTAGGGGCTATGTTTAAGTTTAGGGGACAGCCCACAGGTCAAGACGAGGGCGCTGGACTGATCCTTTCTCCATCAACTCTTTGTTTGAGTTTCTACGTCTAATATTTGAATACATGTTTTTGTAGCTAAATGAACTAGTGTTCGCCCAGCGGTTGAAATTCAACCGCTAAAATTA
>NW_016205558.1:0-1833 GCF_001687245.7 Rhagoletis zephyria
ACCTTTGGCTGATGAAAATTAACTATTGCCAGAAGCGGTCAGATACAGATAAAAGATCAATTAAGCACCGGCGGTAATAAGTGACATAGAACGTTTTGCAGTACCATCAACGATATCTATGTACATATGTACATAAATACCTACATGTATATTTATTGGAATAAAAAATAACAGTAAATATTTGCTTTGTGTATTCAATAATAGTTATTAATAGTAATTCACTTAAACAAATTTCATTAATCGAACTTGCCGCATTACGTAAGAAATGTCAACAATCATTAACCTGTTAAACTTATTTGCCTATGACCGTTTTTATCTGCCAGGAGAAAAAATTAAAAAAAAATAATAATTAAATTTAATACTTTCCTACTAGATTTTAAGTACATATGTATATATGTACTCGTACAAAACTTTCAAATATATACGTCAATACTACCTACTTACATACATACCTACCTACATACATATGTATGTATACTCATACGTACCCAATGGGAAAAATAGTAATACATGCGTGATAAATAATGTAATGCATATCTTATGAGTTTTAGATTATTTTACAGATTAATATGTAATCAGCATTCTAATGTATCCAAAAACTAAAAAAAAAACCATGCTAAATCACATACATACATTCCTCGACACTCTTCTTCTTCTTTATTGGCGCTATAACCGCCTAACCGATTTTGGCCGAGTCCAAAACAGCACACCAGTAATTTCTCTGCTGTGCTAACTGACGCCAATTGGAAATTCCAAGTGAATCAAGTCCTTCTCCACCTGGTCTTTCCAACGTAGAGGAGGCATTCCTCTTCCTCTGTTATCAGCATCGCGACCCGCGTTAAATAGTTTCAGAGCAGGAGCGTTTCTGCCCATTCGAACGACATGGCCAAGCCAGCGGAGCCGTTGAATTTTAATTCACTGCACTATGTCTATATCGTTGTAAGGCTCATAAAGGTCAGCGTTAATTCGTCTGTGATATTCGCCATCACCAACGCGTAAAGGTCCGTAAATCTTTCGCAGAATCTTTCTCCCGAATACTCAAAGAGCCGCCTCATCAGATGCTTTCATTGTCCATGCCTCCGTGCCGTCCACCAGCACAGGCATGATGAGTGACTTTAGAGTGTGATCTTTGTACGACGAGAGAGGACTTTACTTCTCAATTGCCTACTCAGCCCAAAGTAGCACTTGTTTGCAAGAGTGATTCTCCGTTGGATTTCAAGGCTGACATTATTATTGCTGTTAATCCTGGTTCCCCAATAAACGAAGTCGTCTACTTTTTCAAACTTGTAACTGTCAACAGTGGTGGGGGTGTCAAGACACGTATGCTCTGACTGTGATGACAGGAGATACTTCGTTTTATCCTCGTTCACCACCAACCCATTCGCGTTGCTTCCCTATTCAATCCGGAGAAGGAAGAATAGACATAGCCCTTGTTTCTACCGATAATAGGTTCATTCCTTATCTTTTTGGACTAAAATCTGAAAAGTGTCAAAATGCCAGAGCGTAAACAAAATGCGCTCACTAAAAGAGAATAACAGGAAAAGTAAAGGAACGCAAAAAACCAAATTTTTAGTCCAAAGAATGGCAACAACAAAGCTAACGTCAAATAAGAATGGAAATGTATGTACAAAACACATTCACACAAGCACAAGCACAATAAACACTTACTANGTTGAGTTTGACACTTTTCAGGATTTTGCCAGAAAAAATTCTTCTGACTAAATCTGACTACTTCGGACTGATGAGAGTCACTCTCAGTAGGTGTTGCTCTCTCATTTTAACTGTCATTTCCGAGTTAAGGAACGCTTTTTGGACTAAATCTGATTACTTCGG
>NW_016205558.1:1939-2175 GCF_001687245.7 Rhagoletis zephyria
GTGCCTGAGCGGTTCAGTTCTGCGGCTCTTATTATCTTCTCCAACATCAGATTAAAGAAATCACACGAAAGGGAGTCCCCTTGTCTGAAACCTCGGCTCAAACGGCTCGGAGATCTCCTTCCCTATTCTGACGGAGCTGGTGGTATTGTTCAACGTCATATTGCACAGCCGTATTAATTTCGCGGGGATGCCCATGATTCAATAATACAAGGTTAGATAATTATTGACAGCTGCGG
>NW_016205559.1:0-2175 GCF_001687245.7 Rhagoletis zephyria
AAATTCTATGGGACTGAGAAATATTATTTTCTACTTTTTAGTCCATTTTAAAAAATTTTTTTTATATTATTTATTTTCTACTTTTTAGTCCTGCCTGAATAAAATTTTGCAATAGATATTAAAATAATTCAACGATATTAATAGAAAGGTGCACACACATGCATTTACATATGTATGTACATACAAACGAGCACCAATTAATTTTATTTAAAGAAATGGCGTGTCGTCTATTTCCGCTGTAGCAAACGTAGTACATAGGGCGACATCTAGATGTCATCTACCTCGCCCTATTCACTACAGCTGTCGCCCTATGCACTATGCTTTTTTATAGGAACTTTTCAAAGCTTTGCTTTGGTGTCGGACACACAACATTGAAAGTTTCTGGACGCACAACATTGCAAGTTGATAAAAGCGTTGTAATAAATGTTCCTGCTCATTTTCTCCAAAGTTCAAAAAATTTAGTACTTGAAGCCAAAATAGTTGTGTAGAAGGTGGGCGCCGTAATAATAAATTTTTTATTATCTTCCAAGTTGGAAAATTCTGGCTTAAACAAGCAGGGCCCACTAAATTTAAATAAAACAAAAAAAAATTAATTTGCGTCTGTTTATCTAGAATTAGGGGATGATACCGATTTTTACGATCTTTCTGATCTATGCTTTTCTCGTTGAAACCAGCATATGCCCTGAATTTCATCAAAATCGGATAACATTTACAATTTCCGCCCACAAGAGCTGTGGGCGTGGTAGCGCTGAATTTTACCATTTTCCACATTTCTTCATTCCTAAATATCGAACAGCGCATATACGAAATTTCAGCGAATTTCCAGTACGGTTACTACTTTTAGCCGCAGCTTATGTATATGGGGACGTCCCACTGTGCGACGCTTACTCATCATAAGAAGTGTATCTACATATGTAGTTATGTACATCTCAGCCGCTTGGTCAATCTACACCCAATTTGATGGACAAACGTTGCCGGAAAAAGTATTAACACAGAATTATTCATAATACGGGTAACAATTTTTTTCCACAATTTTTTTTTATAATCTCTAAAATTTGTGCATAACTCAGGAAAGTTCATCCAGATTTGCAACTTTTTAATCAGATTTTTAGAGTACGCAGTTTTGAAGCCCATTCAATTTTAGTACAATAAGGTGTAAGTCTAAAGTAGCTAGGATTTACCGTTGATTTTTGGAATTTTTTTCACTCATTTTCTTCCACCAAAAAAAGGTTCGAAAATACTTTGTATGGAAAAAATGTTAAACACCTTCGACAAAAAACTCAACCCGTTTTTAAACAACTTCAAGCTTGCAATTTTTTTGATACTAAAATTTATTGGGCTACAAATCTGCATACTCGAAAAAATTCTAAAAAATCTTATTGAAAAGTTCCAAAAAACTTTATAAACTGCATACATAAGTATATTTTTATGTTTTTTGTTGTGGGCTGAACTGTATTTTTATAAAAAATTATAAATTCATTTCTGCAGCAAAAAGATTTACCTCTCTTCGCCATCTACTGCATTTTAAAACAAAACAGGAAATTAGGGTGTTTTCATATAATTTTTCGCTATAATATGCACCGTTTAATTATATTCATTACTATTTAAATTTTAAAACGTCGATGTGTTTTTTTTTTTGGCAACCCATTCTGCACATGGTCGTGGACCTGCTATTTTTAACGCAATAAAAAACTAATCAGACTAAATACAAAATAAAAATACTGCATACAATGCTACGAATTAATGACGTACCATCGAACCTGCACCTTTCGACCCTGAAACGTTGTAAATACCGATTGGCCGTGAAATCTAAACGACTGCAATCTAGTATAAATACCACCCACTCCCAGATGCAGCCGTTAATTGAATTTTGGTCGATTAATTGTCAGGACGTGCCCGTGTCGTACGCAGTGACAAAAGTGCCAGAAGCAATTGGAAAGAGACGAGGAATCGGTCGAATAGGTAGAATTGTTGGATCACAAAGAAGCTGAGTGTTGAAAGTNAGCTGACTTTCAATGAAGCATTGGAGTTGTTTCGAAAAAATAGGCGTTACGTGCGGGTTTATGTTAGAGGGTAAGGAATGATTAATGGACGTGATTATGAGAATTAGTATTATTTTTTTTTTCTTTAGCGATATTGATGACGATGGCGAAGAAGACTGGACGTGCCACTTTT
>NW_016205560.1:0-2175 GCF_001687245.7 Rhagoletis zephyria
TGTGTGTTTGCATGTTCAGTCAGTCAGTCAGTCATTTCAGTGTTATATTCAGTATTATTCACTGCTTTTGACAGGACAAACACCGGACTCACATTAGGAGTAGTAGTAGTAGTAGTAGTGCAAAGAACGGAGTTTCCTAGTACTTTGGGCAAACGTAGGCTAATTTTAGCAGCAGCAGCAGCAGAGGCTTTCACAGTCGAGGTAGATTTATTGCACAGAGGAGGACATCATCATCATCACACGGGCAGGACATCCTTTGTAGTCGTTTTCTATTTCTCTCTCTCTCTTCTTTGGTCCTTTTCAAAACGCTGAAAAGAGCTTAGCATTTGCCCACTGACTATAAATCATCGTCTGGCTACGCTGCTGAGCATTACATTACATTACATTACATTACTACTACTACTTTTCAATGCCTTCTCGATGATTCTTCCTCTCTTTCCTTCCTCCTTCTCTTTTTAGTTGTCTGTTTAATTAATATTTGATTTCTATGCCTATTACCGATGAGGAGGAGGAGGACGAGATGCTTGCCAGGAGGCTATTAATTTTTAATGCCAACTTTGGTGACTCTTCTTCCTCCTCTTCCTCTTCCTCTTCTTCTTTACCTTTTTACTTTTGCCCTCCCATTTGACTTTTCGTTCGTCCTCGGTTTGTCCTCTCTCTCTCTCTTTGTTTGATTTAATTTATCGTTCATCTATTATTTAGATAGGTGTCGGTGTAGCAGAGGTGGGCAGAGGAGGTAGAGGAAATGTGTTTCCTCTTTTCTCATTCTTGTTTCAAAGCAAACTGACTGGTTTATTCCCTTTTGACTCTCTCTCTCTCTCTCTCTCTCTCTCTCTTATTCAATTGATAAACTTTGCCATCTACATTACTGTTTTTAGTCCATGTACCAAAAACAACCTTGGCAGAATGCACTGCTTTGAAACTTGAGCATTTGCAATTTTTTTGGCATAAGTTTTTAATAATGACCTGAAAATGACCGGCAAAGAGGCAAACGAAGCAAACAAACAAACAAAGGAAAAATTACCTCAATTCAATTTTTAGTTTTATAAAAGAAAAAATATGTCACTTTTCTTCCAAACAAACAAAAAAGTGTGAAAAACAAAAAAGTCTAAAAATAGGAGGGCAGAAAAAGGCAAAATTGAGTTATCACGTGAACCAAACCACTAAAATCACCGAGTGCAAATCAATTTGCACCAAGCTTGGCAACAGAAAAAAAGAAGAAACTTCGAAGCACGTCACTTCAAATTCACCAGTCACAAGTTCAGCAAATTGAGAAGAGGAGGGAGGGCAATCATCGATACGGTCACGAAGAAGAAGAAAGAAAACTTTTTCTCCCCAACTCAAGTTCCATTCTGCACTGTGCAAAGTGCAAAGGTCCGCCGATTCTCATCAGCTCTGAATGTCTCATCAGCTCAGTGAAAAGGAAGGCACTAAATAAAACATGACCCAGTGCAGACACTTCTCCCTTTCTAGTTTTCATTCCTTTTCACTGGTCAGTGTTCAATCTGCTTTTCTTTTTTTGGGGGAAAAATTTTTGTATTCGCCCGGTGTGTCTGCGCGTCGGTTCTCTTTTTTTTTCTATCGTATCGCACGAATCAAGTGCACCAATTCCTCCCTTTTTCCCTCTCTTGTTCAGATCGGACAATCTGTTTCCCATTTATTCCCCGTTTTTTCTTGACCAAATGTTCCCTTTCTACCCTTGTACACCTCTCTCTCTCTCTCTCTCTCTCTCTCTCTCTCTCTCTCTCTCTCTCTTTCTACCCATTGGAATCTTCATCAATTATTCACACATTTAGAGTGTGTGCTGCTGTGGTTGCTGCTGCTGGTTCTCGGTCCGCCAGTCGATAGCCGCCTTTGCCGTAGAATAGAGAGAAAGAGAGAGAGAGAGAGAGAGAGAGAGAGAGAGAGAGAGAGAGAGAGAGATAAATATTCTGTGTCAATAAAGTGCGTGAGCCTGGAAAGTGAAAAGGAGAATTGAATCGAACCAGGTCTCAATGGTGGTCGAATGGTAAAGCAATTTCAGTGCACGCAGGGGGAAAGAAAAGGGACAAAACAAGACAAAACGTTAATTTTATTTTGATGTTACCTTTTCTCCCCCTCCCCCTCCTTTCTTGATCATCATTACCGCTGATAGGTTTTTCTTTAATTTTCTTCTTCTCATTTTGGTACCTGTTT
>NW_016205561.1:0-2175 GCF_001687245.7 Rhagoletis zephyria
GTTGGCACCACATTTAAGTCTTGTTGTAAAATATGCTTTAATAAATAGTCGAATAGCCGAAACACCTGCGTTGTAGCTCATTAGTTTGCTTGCGGTGCATCAAATTTACGTCAGGCTTGGAATTTTTACACCGACTCCGAACGGGGAATGTGTTTTTATGAAAAGCGGTTTTTCATGGCAAAAATATACTCGGAGGTTCGCCATTGCCTGCCAGAAATAAGTTACCTTTAAAAGTACATATACAATATGGCTTTATTCTTACGCGTATATTTCTCGATAAACTCGATAAAAGCTCTCTTGGAAGTATTTATAAATTTTACTACATATTCGCATCTGAGACTAGGGAAGACAGGGGCTATTACATATATCAAGTAAGAAGAAGATTGCTGGCAGAGGTGGAAAAATAATGAATCTCATCGTATGCCTTGATTTTAATATCATTTTGGTACTCCATAGTTTGCCTGTGCTCACTTTTCAGAACATAATGACCAGATCTTTGCTCATCGTACAGTTTCGTAAGTAAAAACACTATCAGCTGATTCCCAAAAAATGCCTTCAGCTGAGATCACCTATTTTTTGACATGTGCTCTTATCTTTTACAATGTCTGTCATTTCTATTACAATTTCTTTTATTTCTATTACAATTTATTCAAAATACACTAACACACTGAACCAAAAACACCAATACACTAACCAAAAACACACCTACCGCCTGCCAGAAAAAACGGTAAGAAGAAGAGTTACTTTACTTATGGAACTGAACGATGCATTTGCTTATTGGTGTGACAGGTGAACTAAATCTATATAAACCCAGATTATAATGAACCATCTTGCAACAAAAATATGTTTCAGAAGAAGAAGAAGGTAGAGGTATAAGTTATAATGAAACTCCAAGGTTACAAGCAAACAAAATTTTGGAAGAGGCAAGGAAAAATCACAAGCAAAGTGGTGCTCCTCATAGATGTTGTGCTTTTGTTTTTAGATTTTAACACTCATTACATCCAAATTAGTTAATTTGGGTATATTGCCTCGGTGGGGTCATGGCTCAAAATTTTTCATTGGTCTGATACTTTAGGAGCAATTACTACACATCTGGATGAAGACGAAAGTGCAACGTTGCAGTTTCAAATTAAAACCGGTACATTCTAACCTCGTAGGCAAAACACACAAATTAGTGAACCCGAATGGCATAAAAATACCCAAAATTGAATTTCAAAAACTTAAAAAATATTCCAAATGTTAGCCAGAGTTATAAAAGATCCGAGTGCCAGTGGAGAGCAGTCTCGCATAGTGCATGTTTTTAATTCCATCTAATTTCAAATCATCCTATACCGATGAGTAAAGTTCTTCATTAAAAAAAATAAAAAAACTTTATCACACATCTACAGGCTAAGGTCTTTAATTTGACCTCTCATTTTTGACATTCCTTTTCAAAAGTATCCTCTTTGTGAACATACGGCAACCCTTCTAAATAAACGTCAGGAATAAAGCCTTTTCAAAACCATTTAGATTGATACCCATCTTCTAATAATATCCAGCTTATTGAATTATTTCAACGAAACTTTTTAAATACGTGGCAACCCTCTTCAAACTTTCCAAATGTCCAAAAAAAGATTTCTTAGCATTCTTTAGTTTGACTAAGGTATTTTTAAAATTCATGAACTTTTTGTATTAGCGAATTGAGTTAGACCTATCAAACAGGTGGCAGCCCTATTCGAAAGTATTTTCAAGCTTTATCCTTGATAACTCTCCTTCTCCGAACATTGCGATACATATTTTAATTAACTGATGAATTAAGTAAAATTTTATTTTTCAAACATGTGGCAATCCCGCTAAGTACAGTTCAGATATAAAACTTTTTCAAACTCCCTTCGATTGATACCCATATTTTAATAATTCCTTTAACATATTAAATAATTTGAATTTAACTTTTTAAACCGGTCGCAACCCTCTTTCAACATCTCAAAAATATTCTTAGAGTTCAAACTAAAGATTTCTTAACACTCCTTCGTTTAACATCCATATTTTGATATTTCGTATATATATACAAAGTTCGACATTTCAAGCAGGTGGCAACCCTCTTCAAAACATTTTCAAACTACTACCCTCTCCCAGGAAGAAGATGGAAATAATTTATATAACTTAATTAATTTTACGGAGAACCAGGTATTTTAT
>NW_016205562.1:0-2175 GCF_001687245.7 Rhagoletis zephyria
TAAATCAGGCCCTCGTCTCCTGCCGCTCTTGTTCTGGGACTGCTTATTGATTTTTCGGAGCTAACCTACCTGAGTAAGCAGTTTACGATACGCCCCGTGTGACCCTGGTAAGGTCCCGAGCTTAGCCCTTACCATTATTATTATTATTATTAGTATTATTATTACGTCGGAGATACTCGCGCTGCGACCTAAGAAGATTTAATGTGCTAAACTCTAATTGTAATCACTCCAACTTAGGCTATTTATAAAGCTAAGCACTTTGGTTGGTGCCATGTTCCGAATTTTAGATGTAGCAGACAATCGTTCTCCAAGGTGTATCAATCTACGATTTTTGCTACGTGGGCAAGCACATAGAATATACTCTGGGATTTACTTCACCAGCCCACTGTGATAATATGATTTCTTCTGGCATCACCAAAATACGAAGCTAAAGAAGCAACAACACGAAAACAAAAATGAGAGAGGAGCAGGTTCGAGATTCTTCGATCGAACCACGCGGCACCGAGTTGAAAGACTAGAGAACACACTTTTATATAGTTATTGAAATATATTTACTTGGAATAAATAAAGCAATTGTACTGATACAACGACTATCATTACAGATATAACAACTATCATTATTTGGTGACAGGTACGGAAAAACTTGCGTACCAGACAAATTCAACAGGAGCGAAGTGGAAGAACTAAAAAGCAAGCTGCTGCACTACATGCCGAAATAAAAGCAACACCACCAGTGCAAAACACACCGCCACAAAGCGTACTACCAAAAATTCAACTTCCTGGACCCCCAAACATAAAAGATGGCGACATAAGCGAAAACCTCAGATACTTCAAATAACAGTGGCAAAACTGCCTTACTGCAACAGGGTTAGTCCACCAACACAAGGAAGCAAAAAAAGCTATCCTACTAACAGCAATAGGAGACGAAGTCTTCAAAAGATACGCCAACATGCCCATAACAGAAGCCGACACCACAACAGCGAGTTCACTCCTGAACGAAATCGAAAAACATCTAACGCCAACAATCAACAAACGCTATATAAGTGCCATATTTAACATGGCCAAACAAGACCAAGACGAATTGTACGACGAATACTTCAACAGGTTGAGAGGACTCATCAAAAATGGGCAGTACGGTCAATTAAAAAACGACCTCTTGCTCGACAAAATCATCTGTTCAATAAAGGACCACCTAAGAGAAAAATTATGGTTGGACGGCAATAACATCAGAGAAAGCTATAGAAACATGCTCATCAAAGGAGACAACGGAGAAACAGCTGAAAAGCATGGAGAATAAACCGATAGAAGTGAATAAAGTTCAAACAAAGGGCAAAAAAGAAATCACAAAAAATAAATCGTTTGGACGTGAGACGTGCAAATACTGCGGTATGGAATACCACGAAAACCTGCAACAATGCAGAGCGAGAAATTCAACCTGTAAAAATTGCAACAAAAAAGGCCACTGGGCAAAACTGTGCTTATCTAAATCTCAGAAACATAGAAAACACAGTAAATCGGTCAAAGTAACAAGCAATACCAACGAGACATCGGAATCAGAAGACGAACAATTCGTACTCCAAACATTCGTTACAAATAAAGACGAAAAAGGCTTATACATAAAACTACACGTCATTAACAGTAGCAACAAGGTCCATTACACAAAATGTCAACTAGACACGGGAGCAACCTGCAATCTTATCGGAAATAAAGATCTAAAAAATTTGACCGAACAATAATAACCGAAACAAAAAAAAACTTAAAGTAGTAGAAGGGCCTCAGATCATACCCATAGGTAAAACGAAACTAAATGTCTGAGCACAAACTATCATTCTACGTAATAAAAATCGACCATTCCCCATCACTGTCACTGCCAACGTGCCAGTTATTAAATCTTATTGAGATATGCAAAAATGTCGAGAAAAATACAGTTCATGCCGAAGCAACAAAAATCATCGAAGCCTACGAAGACGTATTTCAGGGACTACGAAAACTAAAAGGAAATATTTCTCTCGAAGTCGGTGGCACCATTACTCCCAGGAACGAGCCACCCAGAAGAATTCCGATTGCCTTGCGCTAACAATTGAAGTCAACGTTACAAGAGATGGAGTGCATGGGCGTCATCAAGAAAGTAAAGCATTGTTCACTCAAAATCGGTACGCATAAAATGGGTTATAT
>NW_016205563.1:0-2175 GCF_001687245.7 Rhagoletis zephyria
ATTATACCAGACCTGTTAAATAATGATAAATAACACAGGTCCACAAAAGAAAATCGATGAAAGGTTCCTTTGACCAAACCTAGTCTTTTATAGGTTCTTGGCGTCGCTGAGCACGAATCTGAAGTCCGTTGTGCTCCATTACGTCTGGATTTTTTACTAACCTCAAAACCACCTAGCAAAACGGACTTCATATTCGTGTTCAACGACCCCAAAAACATATAACAGACTAGGTTTGGTCAAAGGAACCTTTCATCGATTTTTTTTGTAGACCTGTGTAATCGTAATGATGAATAATTAAAGCATGTTTTTTGGATAACCCTGTAATGATTAAATACCAATATTAGCACCTTTTTAATGATTAATAACTAATTAAAAATTGGTAATTAATTCATTAACTTTAATTACATTATTATTTTGTTATTTTTGATGATTTTCAATTATTTTTTGACGATTAATATAATTATTTGATTAATTTCAATTATCAATCAACTAACCAAACTATAGACAAAGAATAATAATATTTAATAACTACATGAATTATTTATTTATTTTATTCTTATCCAAATCGCAAATTGTAAGCGTTAATTATTACTGTTATAAAATTTTAAAAAGAAAGGATTGAAATGTGCAAAGTTAATGAATTCAATTTAATTTAATGAAAACTTTTATTTTTATTTAAGTTCACTCGAAAATGAACTAAAGTATTTATTTTATTTTTAACTAAAATGTTTTCTTTTGCATATTTAATATTATTAAAAATGATAGTATAGTAAAAATATAGTTTTTATTGTACCTGAAACCTTTTACTTTCAATAACATTTAATGAAAATGCAATTAAATTTATATTCGAAACTTTGAAATATCTATGTACTTATTTTTGCTTTAAATTAATACTCAAAAACTTTAACAATAATTATTGGCAAATCTAAGGATGCTAAATAAAAATGTGTAATATATTAAAGTGTACTTAAAAGTTTTTTTATTGTATATTCATGAATTCATTTTATTTTTTGACTCCCAAATAGTGGCTTTAGTCCATAATTGGACTAATATTTTTCTGTCAATTTTGAACTAGTATGAGACTGGTATATTTCTGACCGAAATCTGACAATTGCCATCTCGTAGGACATCCCCATATTAAAAATACCAGTTGATTGCATGGAAAATAGATAGTTGACTGACTAGTTGGGTATGCGGTTCATACTAGTTGTGAGGTAGTCTACAGCTAGTTCATTTGACTACAGGGTAGTAAAAAACTTGCAACTTACGCCTTTTTCACGCTTTACCACGGTTAAGCTCCCATCATCATAAAAATAAAAAAAATATACATTAGATTTAAATGGGCCATCCATTTCATTATGGTCATTCATTAATTTATGTTTCATCAAATCACCCTATTACACACTTTGTTTACATTTGAATTTGAAATATAACCTTACTTTTTGACTCTTGCAATTCCTGCTAGTAACGTTTTTACTTGCAAGAATTTGCAGCTCTCTCGGGTTGTTCCGCTCTCGAGTTCGCTCCCTCTTTGAAATTTTTTCGGTTATTGAATGCATTTCCAGCAAAAACTTGCAAGTACTAGTAACAATTCGTAAAAATTTTGTTGATATTGAATGGACCTACTATTAAATTGAAGAAACAGTGGATTGCCGCTATGTCCAAAAAACACAGAAAGAATTGTTTTTTAATTAGCATATCTTGAACGAATTCGGAATGTCCAAGGTGGAAAAGAAACCTTTTGTATAAGGAAACAATTATAGAAAAGGAATTTTCTTACACTGTATTCATATCTCCGCCAACAATTTCTGACATCATTTGAAAGCAGCTACCAAGAACGACGACATTATTTATTAGATGGCACATTCAAATCAGTGTGCCAAAATGTGGGTATAAATAATTTTTTATTATTTAATATCGGAACTGAGATCATGTAAGTTGATTGATTGGTTTTCAGACACTTTTGAAATACAAATTAGAGCTGTAAAAGTAACGAAAATTTGTATACCTGTATGTATTCGTTACTAATCCAATCAACACCCGTATCTTTCTTGTCGTTACTTTTTTCTTTACCTTTGATACAAGCACTTGGTACCTCACACTAATCATCGCAACGAATCTGGCGACGTAAGGAAATGTTCGTTCGTACCCTGTAGTCAAATGTACTAGTTGTAA
>NW_016205564.1:0-2174 GCF_001687245.7 Rhagoletis zephyria
TAAAAAAGTGTTTTTGCTTTTTTTGAATATTTTTTATTTAAAATTTAATTTTCTTCATAAATTTATTGGAATTTTGAAATTCAAGAAATTTTACCAACCCGGAAATATCACACTTTTATTAAAGAATATTTTTTTCTTTTTGACACTAAAGATGGCCCAACAAAAATTGAGACAACGAAAAATGCGACTGAAGATGGCGCAACGCCGAAACCGGTTTCTTCCCAAATAAAAATTCACAAGGGGCAACGGAAATTCGTTTCAAAATACAAAATAATTTCTACTCCTTTAAGATAGAACCTGGAACTTGCAAAATTATGAAAATTTAAATTCGTTTGATATCTGAAATTTTGTAAGAATTTGAAATGTTATAATTAGCTGTGGTTTCTTGGCCAATGACTGGGATCCGGATAAAAAATTTGCACGCAAATGCAAAAACAACGATGTAATCCTGATAGAGATCCGGTTTAATTTATAATCGGTTCTTCGTTTTGTTTCACTGATAATTTGGCAACACGGTTTGGTGGCACTGGAAAATGATTGTACATATGAGCAAATCTCACGAGTTACATTTTTTGACAAAAACGTGTATTCGGTTGAAAGTGGTAGTACACTTATCTGAGACAATGCATTATCTTTAGTTTTGCATTAAGAACAAGATTCCATCGCGAAGTTGTTTTTAAATGAAAACTTAAAAAAGACATGCATACTATAAAAGTAAAAATAACCACTCGTGCTTACATAACCGTGGTTGTGTATGTAACGTATACGCCCTATAGCACCATACAGTCAGCTAAAACGTTTACTCGCACGCCTTAACTTAAAAGCCAATATAATTTAAGAGTAATTAAATAATGGCGTGGAAGATTTTTACACAGTATTCCTTATGCACATTTATATTACTTTTTTCATGTTTATAACAGATTTAGAATATTTTCCGAGTGTGTCAATTAAAGTTGTATAAATGGAATTTTAGTTCCTGAAAAATTTTACTCCAAATAATTTCTTTTAATTTAATGGCACACTTTTGAAACTTCGCACATATGTTGTATTTGATGCCAACGTCAATTGACTCTAATATGAACATTCTATTTCAAAACTTCCTACAGTTATTAAAAAAAAAAAAATTATGATTTTTTCGAGTGAAAATGAAAAAATTAGTACCTTTGGTACTTTTTAGTCTAAATAAACATTTTAAGACTAAAATTAATCAAACAATTGATGTATTTCTTATTATACTTGTTTCTGGAACTCTATTGATTGAAATATATGCTAGAAGAATTCTTCACGCTTTTTTTCTGGCGAGAGAAGGAAGTTACACTAAAAAAAATAACTCATGAGATTTGCTCATACATATACACAGGCAGATGTCTCACCATNCAACTGTTTTTTCCCCCTTTTAGTGAGTAAATTTTTATAATTTCATCTTCTTGGTGCTCAGAAATAATAATTAATAAAAAACTAAATTTAATCAAATCGGAAAAATACACAATTTTTTTCAAACTACTTTTTCCCACGTAAAACATCAAAAAAAAGTGGATTAAAAAGTTTTTTTTTAAATACTCATAAACTTTTTTTTTTAATTTTATTGTACATAATGCCAAAGTTGTTTGCCGCTTAAAATAATATAAAACAAAATTTGATTGAAAAAAGACAAAAAATAGGAATTTATGTTTTACTATTTTTTTATGTAAAAATATATTTCAAAATATATTTTTTATTCAAGCAGATTGTATAAGCGAAATAAAAAAATTGTTGTCTGATTTTTACCAAAATTACTTCTTCCTCGTACTAAGAATGATCCCTTTCGTTTCAGTGAGAAATACAAATTAATAAAATTGAATCAAATCGGAAAAACAAAATACAATTTTTTCCTCAAATGAAGCATTAACAGAAGTGCATTAAAAAGAACTAAAAAAAAAAAATTTAAATACTCATATATATATATTTTTTTAATTTTTTTGTACATTGTCCCAAATTTGTTTGCCGCTTAAAATAATAGAATTTGATAGAAAAAAATTAAAAAAAAATGTGAATTCATGTTGTACTAATTTTTTGTGCAAACACATATTTCAAAATATATATTTTTTTAAAGAAATCTATTTTGGAGAAATGAAATTCTTGTCCCATATTTATCATACACTTTTTTAGGGAAAGAACTATTAATTAAATCACTT
>NW_016205565.1:0-2174 GCF_001687245.7 Rhagoletis zephyria
GCATGTGGCCGCAGCCAGCGCTGGTGTGGTGTCTAGTATGCGTAGCAGTCGCAGTCGTGAGAAAATGCTGGTTTGAATGGAGATGAGAAATTTTGAAATCATTTACGGATAAGGCGTGAACATAAATATTTTATTAGTATGTAAGCAATATTAATAACTGATCGGGTATGATCTACTGCAATGTATTTACCATGAAAAGGCTGTCTTTCCCGTTGTGCCATGGGCGCATGAGTCTTAAGTGCTTTCGGCTTTATAAGAAAAAATTCAGAACTTAGACAACAAGCTTGATTTGATATAAAGGTTGTGTGTCCCATTTTTTTTATAGTATAAGTATATGTAAGTAATTAATAGTTGTGATGCGAAATAAGTTCCCTCTGTCTTTAAGATGAGTAAAATTAACTCTTATATTTTAAATTTTATTTTTGTATTTAACGGTTAATAAATACTTATGTACGTTCGAGAATGCATTATTTATTTACACACACACACACACATATATATATAAAAGACGTATGTAATTAAATGCCTTTTAGATAGCAAAGATTTGTATTATATGCTAACATGTATATATACAGGTATGTTTGTATGTATACTGTGCAACAAAGTAGAAAATAAGAAATAAGCTGAAATCTGAGCCTATATACCAACTTTTAGACAAAAATTGAGCGGCACCCAATCGTGCACATTGTTTTACATATATAAACATACATATGCATACACCCATGATACAAAAATTATTTGTATCATGGCATACATCTATGTGCTCTTTAATGATTTCTTTCATTCTTCCTACTGTCGCCATGACTTCTAAACAAACTCTTCGAGAGCAATTTTTGCCCATACCTGTATAAGTCCTAGCACAAGGGAAGCAGACGTTATTTAGCGAAGAGGGCGAGGTTTGCAAAGATTTCGACTACACAATTGAATATGTGTACATATATACATATGTATGTTTGTATGTGTACGTGCATAGTTCATGCCTCCATGCATACATATCTATATACAAACGAGTTTTAGTGAAGTCCCGAACGGCTGGTTTGCTGGTTGTAGGTCATAAATCAGAAGAGACTTGTAGAGGCTCGAGATGTATGAGGAGAAACAGTTAAGACAGTATTTAGCATGCATCTTCATTACAGATGCAAGAAAGAATTTCGATACTTGTATTTAGAATTGCATTTTGGTTGTGGCTATGGTTACACTATTGTTTGTTTAAGATACGAGGCAAATGGGTGCCAAATATCGAGCTGGTATTTGGAGTTTTTATTACAAACATACATACGTACGTCATACACACATGTATACATGCATCCAAGAAACTCGGAAAAACGTTTATTGTTTTTCCTTGTGCGTTTATTTATTTTGACTTTGACCACAAGGAATGAGGAATGTCCGCTCTGCAGATGAACAAATAAATAGATATGGCTATATTTATCTTCCTGCAGATAGTGAATACTTGTTTACTTAACTATTTTTGTCGTGACTAGTTACTTTTCTAATTTTGATGATATGCATAGGTATAATCCCTTTAAATTTAATGGAAAATTCAAGTGAGGTAGAAACCAAATACTCAATGATCATGGTTCTTTGTAGAAATACTCGTAGATTTTTACGATACATACGTATGCGTTTAATAATTGAGTTAGAATGGTTATTGTTTAGGTAGAAAAAAATTGAGCAAGCTGCTTAGGTCAACGAGATATATACATATGTATGTATGTACAGGAATCGCATATTCGTTTTTCGAATAGAATGATTACACCTTCGGTTAAATTCATATTGCAAAGCATTGTGTGCTTTTGGGTGGGTGCTCGAGTTCTTGATGAATACTTAACACATTAAATAGTTGTTCCCGTTTAAAAGGACATTCGTAGATTAAAAAAACATAAATAAACAATAACAATAATGTGGAGACGAAAAAGTGACCTAATGCTTTAAAATTTACCATGTATTGAACATCACTCTCTCGACCTCACCGATCTAAGACTGGAAAGCTTGTACCTAGTCCTGTTAACTCTAAAGCGTTTATATTACGCTACCATAGGTATCCGAATTATGCTAGTGTAAATCTTGTAAAAACATAAAATTTCTAAGCCGGTTTGCTGTTGTTCTAAAAGCATAGAGATTTCGCAGTTTCTGGGGAGTGACTGTCCTTGGCCAGATATAATAGTGCCGAA
>NW_016205566.1:0-2174 GCF_001687245.7 Rhagoletis zephyria
CGGACTTTTTCTGACTATTTCTGGGAGATAAGGAACGCTCCTAATATTTGCTTTATTTTCATTTGTTTTCGTTTTTTAATTTAATTTTCTTTTATTTATAGCCTTTTATTTTTTAATCCTCTTTATAAACTGATGCAAGGATATATCAGCTTGGTGTCTAAGTGGTCTGCGTACAGGCTCGGCCTTGGTTCTAGACAAAAAGATGTTTTGAAAGCTTAACATCAAGGGAATAAGGAGGAAGGCATCTATGTATTGGGGCCTCTCTCCTAAGGCAATTCTCTGGCTGTTTGATATCATAGTGAAACTCATAATTAATGTCTGGTGGAATGCATTATAGAAGATTACGATAATCATGAAACTGCAGTGGCCTCGTTGAAATCACTGGACCACTTAGGCCGACTCCCACTCTGTTTAACGTAGCTCCTATCGGCATCGTTGGCACTCAACACTCTAGTAAGCAATGAGCTCTTTCTGCACTTACATCCTCCCTAGGGTGAGAGTTGACGGGTGGCACTGGTTGTAAGGAGGCACTGGTGAACATTAACACGGACGAAAGAAACAGATTCCTGACCAGTTTTTCAGTCGCGACTTACTGTTTCCTAGTCGGACTTATGTATATGCAAAACAGCATCGAGTTGTTCGCATCGCGGATATAGAGTGTGAAGAAAGGGATTTCCTTAGACTCACAATGCCAGAAACTTTCAGTTCTGATGGGTGTATTGAGGACCACGATATGAAATCATCCCAACACTTCCTCTTAAATCACCCATCTCATCCTTTCTTACCACAGCGTTGGCACAAAGTGTTTTTCGTTATAAGTTAGCAGTTACCGTTCGTGGTGGTATCACATATGTATGTAGGCCCAATGTTTATATATAGTTCTCTCAGTCGGGTCAGTTCACTGGTGCCATGTTATGAATAATCATTCTTATTTCTTTACATCAACGAGGCGAGAAGGAAATTTTCGATTATTTGCTTGCCCAAAAAGATGCGGTGCAAATATCACTTTGAATTTTTTTTTTTAAATTCCTCATTGTCATATTGTACTTACACTCCTTTTCATTTGAATAGCGCACCGTTTCGATGCTTATATACAGCTTTCCTAAAACTATAACATGTGATATAACAAAAACCCTTTAAATCCGATATTCAAATTTTATACAAATTTTAAGACAGATTTTAGGTCCTACCGCTTCTAATATTTATTGATATAACTTTTTTTATACACTTTAAAAATTAATTTACCATGTTTTGTTTTACTTAACTAGCGCACGTGGCTATCCCGAACCGATTGTGACGTGGCGTCGAGAAGACGGCAACGAAATTGTGCTCAAAGACAATGTAGGCACAAAGACCATGGGTGAGCAAATATTAATTATTTCTTTCATGTTCCAATTTGGCTCACATTTTACATAACAAATACGGAATTTAATCATTCAAATTAAATTAAAAAATTTAAATTTTTTGTTAACTTGCTTGCCATTTTTTGCTTGCTATCATTCACACAGTGTCCTCATTTCGTGGGGAAGTGCTAAAGCTGACGAAAATCTCACGCAGCGAAATGGGCTCGTACCTCTGCATTGCATCAAATGGTGTGCCGCCGTCGGTTTCAAAACGGATCTCGCTCAGTATACATTGTAAGTACAGCAAATATATATGTATGTATGGATGTATGTGCAGATACCAGCATACAGACGGATTTAAAAAAAATANAAAATAAAAAATTTATTATATTTTAATGCTTCCATCAAAATATTTCGAAAAAATATTGAGATTCGCTATTTCAGAATACCTACAAAATTCGAGTTTTTTATAACTAAATTAGTTTTTAAAAATATTTTTTTTTAAATCGGCGCAGATGATAGCGAAAAAACTTCCGCCTAAAAATGTTTAAAAGTTTTATCAACGAAATCAAAATAATGAGATTTTTGGAGGCATTTTCAGCCAGTCTAGCTCACGCAGCTCTTAATATTTTTCCGAAATAATTTGGCGGAAATCTTAAATTATAATAAATTTTATAATTCCGTTGTAAAAGCCACAACTTCTTTTTGGTGATGCACCCTTTTGTACATACATACATACATACATATGTATGCATGCATGTAGGTGAGGCCGTGTTAGCCAACAGTTTGCCTCTAAAATGAAAGAGCACATTGTCGGTTGTCAGCGCAGCT
>NW_016205569.1:0-2174 GCF_001687245.7 Rhagoletis zephyria
TTTTCACCTTTTTGCCCATTGTAGCAGAGATTTATTTTAAGTCTGTTGGTATGTACGTATGTAAGTATCAAATGAAGAAAAAATGCAAAAGGCAACTGCATACGTGCTTACCTGTATATGTATTTGAAAACTTTGTTTTCTTATCAAACATGAAATTGCAGGTTTAGCATAGCGTTACTGCTTTTTCACTATCTTTTCTGTATGTACATAAATATGCAAAGTACATGGGCAATTCTCAATTAGTTCGAACTTTCGCATGACTCGCCAGTTTTACATATGTTGTGTAGAACAGGGGTTCCCAAAATTTTTTCACCACGGCACCCTTGTTGTGCTAAACAAATTTTGTGGCACCCCTACTCTTCAAATAACACAATGCAAACGTTATGCTCCTTTAGCTTTAATGTGAGGACTGAAATTGTTTTGATGATTTCATTATTTCCTTTAAGTTTATTGGGAGCTTTCACAATTTTACCCTGAAACCATTTGATATATTTTTATTATTCTTTTTTTTTATGTATGTTACCGCCATGGTGGAATAATAACAACGTGTTGTCAGTAGCGACGTGTTTGTTGTGATTTTAACAAGATCGGCATGCTTATTTTCTGTGCTGCCGATCTTAATTTTTATACTACTATTCGTTGGGAAATAGTATCTAAAATGCTCCATTTTAGTAATTCGATTTATCGCGATTTTTAAAGAACTTGGTGTTTTCAGAACAATATTAATATTAAAAATTGCTGGATTTGTATAATTTTTGTCCTCAAAAAGTAGAAAAATAAAAGATATCGTGGTTATCAATGGAAAATAACGTACACAAAAATCGTATGCAAAGGCGATTTTTTATATTAAATAACTTTTGCTGCATTGTCATAATATTGAGCCAAATGAACTACTGATACACTAGAATCGAGTGGCTGCATGGTTAAATTAAAAATTCGCTTATATTAACGATATATAATATGTATAGACATACATAGATTACTAAAAAATAGAATCAGATCCACATTAACTACAATCAACATATGTACGTACATGTGTAGGTATTTACATATTACGATTTGGTTATAAATATTGCGCCATCTGTTTATCAAAAGCCAAAATATGTACTTACGCACACATACATACTTTTTGTCTCCTTCAGTCACTTCCAACGCATGCACGTGTTTGCAAAACGACGACGAAGTAATTTTGCATGGGAAATCATTTATGCCCATATATTTAAATCAAATAAAAATACATACTTAGAAGATATCAACCAATATTTTCCATATACCAAACGAAAAGAAAACTCTTCAATTTTTTATTAAAGAAAACAAAAACAAAATCTTTCTAGCGGTTTTCAAGCAGTTTGGTAAAAAAAAAAAATTTGCAAATTTTTTCAACAATTTTTTGCCTTAAAATGGTCAATATTTGTTGAATTTATATAAAATCTGTAAACGATAATATTCCTATTGCTCCAAAGAATCTACATCCCGAAAATGAAAGTTATATCTGCAAATCATTAGCTGCTGGGGCACNTCCATATCAAAACGTCTAAGTCCGGGCGGAGCCGAACATTAGATACCCGGCGCAAGTAGCAAAGTTAGTTTTTTCACCTTTCCGAAAACTACCGCTACATGGTAAGCAGGGGTGTATCCCTATTTCAATCATCTTCGCTAAACTTATGTAGTTATATGTGGGTAGTATCACGCCCATTTTCCAAAATTCCATTATAATGTTATTTCTGGAGTCCCCACGTTCAATTTTCATCAAGGTGTAAAGTTTTTATTCAGGATTTTGGGAAAGATTGCAAGGTATGCAGTTTTATAGGCCAATAGATTTTACTTAATATAACAAATTGCAAGTTTGAAGTTGCCAAAGAATCTTGTTGATTTTTGATATTTTTTTCTGACAGTATAGCGCATTTAATACCATATGTATAAAATATTTTTGAACATACTTTGAATATTATCAAATATCCACAAGATTATTTGGCAGCTTTAAACTTGCACTTTGTTATAGTAAAATCTATTGGCCTATAAGGCTGCTTACCGTACAATTTTTCCAAAAATTCTGAATAAAAACTTTACACCTTGCTGAAAATTGTACAACGTTTTAAATTTCGATTTATATGCTTTTTTTTATATAAACAATGAACATTTAAAAACAATAAACATTAACGCATTCTTGACGA
>NW_016205570.1:0-2174 GCF_001687245.7 Rhagoletis zephyria
TTTTCTTTACTATTATTTTTATTTTCTGAAGCGTTTTTAATTAGTATGTGCTCATTTAAATTTTCTGCTTTTACGTTGTAATTTTGAATAACTGCGTTTTTGTCTGTAGTGTTTATGATTCTAACAAACGTTTGATATTTATTTGCTATGGTGTTAGCAATAAAAATGCCTTCTGTTAATTTTTGATGGGGAATAAAAAGTTCAGAATTGTCAGTTTTTATGTTAATTTGTCGAATTACTTCTGATCTTGCTGGTATTGTGATTGTATTGATAGTTGGTCTATTTGTCATTTGAATTATTATATTTTCTGGGAAGTCGTAAGGTCTCAATATTAATCGATCTTCATCTTTTCGATAGTCTAAAATGCAATTATATTTCTTTATAAAGTGTAACCCTAGAATTCCATCGCATGGAATTGGAAAATTGTCCTCTACTATATGAAATTTGTGTCTAATTAAGATATCATCTCCTTTTAAATCTGCTTTGACTGTAGCTAGAGTGCTTGTTATTCCTTGACCAATGCCCTTCAAAGCTGTTATTTGTGAATTATTAATTGTAATATTACTATCAATTTGACCCTTTTTTATAATTGATATGTCTGCTCCTGTTTCTATCAAGAGAGTTGAAATTGAATTATTTAAAGAAGTTTTGGAAGATATGTAGCTATTTAGGTGTAGGTTAAGTACACGCACTTTTTTGTTATCTACTGTTGAAGTGGAGTTTGCTGGTTTTCCTGCTGGTTGCAATTACGAACATTGCGAGTATCATTGCGACTAGTTCGCGATTGATTATTAAAATTTCTATTCCTGTTTTGAAAGTGATTATTTTGTCTTGAATTATTGTTGTATCGGGGCGGTGTCCTGAATCTATTACCTTGATAACCTCTATAGCCGTTACCTTGGTAACCTCTGCGGAAGCTAGCCTTGTTGGCATATGTGCAAAACTGAGCTTGGGCTACCCGTTATTTCAGTACAACTGTTTGTGAATTTTGATATAGCCTCGTTCATGGATGTGAACGTCCCTGCTTGCATTATCATTTTTACCTTGCCGTTAGAGCAATTCTTGCACATGGCTTTTACAGCTGATTGTGTAGCATATCTGGTTGCTAATTCTGGGGTTAATCCGTCAGATATGTATGCTCCTTCTAATGATTTTGTTAGTTTTTCTATTTCAGTAGTATACTGGTTGGCAGTTTTACTACGTTGCTGTATGTTCAGTAGTTTTGCTGTCAAAACCTTTACTGACTCACCTTTAATAGTCGATTTTAATTTTTGATTTATCTCTCGGATTGAATTTTCATTTCCTATAAAGTTTCTTGCTGTACCTTTTAGCTTGGTTTTTATCATTGAAATTGCTATGGCTTCATGACTTGAAGCCTTGATTTGTTCCAGGATATCAAGAGCATCTAAAAAATTATGTAGGTTCTCTTGCTTACCGTCAAATTCAGGTAGAATTGACGAAGCTGTCTTAATGAATTCTACTGTTGTCTGTGCCATTTTGACGTGTGTTGTTTGGGAATTTAGTATTTGATACTCGATTCCTTTTTGGTCTTCGTCTAGGTCGGAGGAAGATTCCAACAGGTAAGTGCTAAAGTCTATTTGTATATTTTGTTCGATTGTAGTTGGTACTGTCTCCTCTATGTTATACCTTGCTAGTGAGGACACTAATTTGTCCCTAACACTAGAAAATATTTGGTATGCCTCTTTTTGGTGACTGCTAGTTAGTTGGCTATTTACACTACGTATTGCCGAACTTAATCTATTTAATGAATCTAATATTAGTGTGAGATGTTTCACTACTGTTTCTGCTTTTATTTTTATATTCTTGTTTATGCATTTGTAAGATTTTTCTGCTGTAGTTTTTTCTTCTACGAGTGCCTTAAAAATTTCTTCCCATTTGCTCATTGAGGAAAGGAGGCTAAGAGAAAGAGTAAAAAAAAATTAAATTTTGTTTAAACTTTATCTAGACCGTCAACACGGCTCATGTACCTCTTTTTCAGAAATTTATTATGGGCAGGGTAAATCTTTAAAAATAAGCTTATGCAGCTTGCAATACTAATAACCAAAAGCATTACTTTCATGGTATTTAATGCTTCGGTATGATCTATTATTTCAATGGAGTTTAATACATTAGCATTAGGCTTATCTATTTTTGATGTTTGTCCACCCATTTTA
>NW_016205571.1:0-2174 GCF_001687245.7 Rhagoletis zephyria
ATTTTACTATTCACCATTCTTTACTAAAATCTTTTTCATCTCTACTAAAGCGGTTTTATCATGGAACCACAAATACATAAGTCTAATTGGATCCCTAGGGACTGCTGATTTCAGAAAACAAAAAATTTAACAACGAAATTATATACATACATATGTATGTACATGTGTTTTTATGTTACCACCCTAAACGACCGTAAAACCTCAAAAACATAAACCAAATTTTATAGTCGTGCAAAACATGTTGTTCAAAATAGTTTTATGACAAAATGAAATATTTTTTTCAAATGGAATTGTTGTCACTAAAGTTTCTAAATTTTCGGCTTTATGGATGCAATTTAAAAACAATAAAAATGGATTTAATACTAAAAGGTGACACTGCAGTGTAGAAAATTCAATGTAGACATTTTATTTGGCTTGACAAAAGCACAAAATAATCTTTAAAAATTTCGAATTTTTCATCAACAACAACTCATTCCATTTCCGTAAATTTGCCTTAGATGCGACTGCCAAACGACAAAAATGTTAATTATGACGGCAACGAAGCGTAACGGGAAAATGTTTTGTTATCTAGGGTATTTGTGGCATGCGGCATGTGGCATGCGGCATATGGCTTGTGCGCGCACCACGGCAACCCATTCCCTTCCTATTTTCATATGAGTATAGCAGCAATGCACAGCTACATACATACATACATATAAAATACTATATAGTCCACTACTCGGTATGCAAATAATCAGCTCGGCAGCCGTCTCGGTTTGACAGTCGTACAGATGCGCTATCTGATGTGCAGCAGCAACGCAACTTTGAAGCTTTTGTGGTAGCTCTTGTGGCATGCGCCAGCATATGATAATCAAAATTTTATTTATGCAATTCAATTCTATGCAACATTGAGTGAATTTTCAATGATTTTGCGCGCATGATTGAACGTCACGTCAATGGCGATAGCGATAGCGATGATGATGGGGGGAGTAGTGGGAGAAGTAGCAACGCCAGTGATCCAAAACGGGCTAACGATCACTAGCCACACCCAAAGAAAATATATTCAAATATTTTCAAAGGTAAGAAGAGTGGCTAAGGCACTTAAGTGCTTATATGTATCCATACGAGTAAATACTTCAATGTTCAAATGTGCTATCGCCCCACTTGCTTTCAAATAGAATGAAACAGGGGAATATTCAAAAGAAAATATATTTTCTTCTGCCCATTTTGGCTGCCTCTTTCTCCTTTGCATAGGTTGTGTTGATCATTATATACTCATTATTGTCACTTTACTTGCTGTTGTACCTCTTCCGCTGCTCCTACACATATGTATGTATTTAGTGCATTTATGCGCATTCCATTTGGACTATGTCTTAAGTGAGTTTGCTGCCTTAGCTTCTGTAGAGCAATTGAAATAACCATAAAATAACAAAACGGCAGGTGATCGATATTTCTAGATCGCGCCCACCATTTTCAGCTTTTTCCCCATTGGATTTCGAAATACACAAATATTTCTATTTTAAGTTTCGTATGTGCATTGAGTGAACGCTGGCTATTTGAGTGTTAGCCTTCAAGAAATGTGTCGTTGAAAATATAGCAATGGAAAATTATGTGTTTCAAATGCAATTAATTTAAGAAGAAAGTAGAGAAGAACAATACCTGGTAGTGAGAATGATGCCACCTCATTTCAAAATCGTTTCACTTTTTTATCACCATTGAGTTCTAGAAAAAGATTATTGCCTTGACCTGACTAGCTAAGAACACTCCCTTAGCTAAATGGGGAAATTCCGAATAGTTGATGGTATATACCAAGATTAAATCCTCTTCCAACCTCCCTTAATCCATATGTCCCAAAAATTGGGCTTCCTCTTGTGAAGAACGAGCATAAATAGAAAAATACTCTGAGTAGTCATTAACATGCATTTTCTGCAGTATTCGGGTCTGTCCAGGGTAGCTACGTGTAATTCTCTCAGACAGTGTCCCGTGAGAACCCCAGTCAGATCCATGGTTGGCCAAAGCTGTTTCCACTTTCTATTTCATGTAAAAGTTATTTGTAGCGTCATTGGGCGAGAAACCTCAAATGCGAGGCCAAATCACGCATTTCTCCATACTAAAATAGTACGGCAATTGGAACGCATTTGTTTCGTGATTTTGTGTAAATGCGTCGAAATGCGTCATTCTGGAAATGTGAATTT
>NW_016205572.1:0-2174 GCF_001687245.7 Rhagoletis zephyria
CTGTCACAATATCAAAATCGTGCTTAGCGATATCAATGTGCGCAAGAAGGGATCTTTGATGCCACTGTTTAGCCTCCACGACGAATCGTCGATGGCGGATTGAGGCTGATCGACTTCGCGGGTGCCCAAAATATGGTAGTAAAAATATCCATCAAGTTACTTGGCTGTCTCCAGATCGGGAAACGAGAAATCAAATCGATCATGCTGTGATAGACAGAAGGCACACTGTCAGTGTTTTAGACCTACGTACACTCCGAGGGACAACATCGTGGCAAGAAGCTGCACAGCTATACGTATTATCCGCAATAAGGTTTCCTCTGCGTTGGAAAAAATTAGGTGTTGAGCGGCTAAGTTTCACTATTGCTGTGATTCTCTATTGGTTACCAGCTAGTGAGAAAGAGGAACGACTGAATGCGGCCAAAATAGCTTACGCAGTTCAGCGCCAAGTAAGAAGAAGTCGTGAAGCCAATTTTATTACATAATTGACTACAATATTAGTACATCTTCTAAAACAGCGCTTCGGTCTTTTAGGTTTTTAGCAGACAACATCAGAGTTAAATAACTTAAAGAAGAACATGACACTTCACATGCATATTTGGTACTTCTATTTGTATGTATATACAAGTATTTTCATGTTCACGCAGAAGAATTCTCAAATTCATATTATTCATTGATCTTTTCGTCAAATCTCTGGAATTTGTACAACAAAAGCAAAAAATTTAAATCATGCACTTTGTGAACCTCAAATCGGCCTGAGNGTCAAATCTCTGGAATTTGTACAACAAAAGCAAAAAATTTAAATCATGCAATAGGCACTTTGTGAACCTCGAATCGGCCTGGATACAATTCTAAATCGCATTCCCACATGCAACTGACGATCAACAATCAAATCACGAAAAAATCGAAATTCAAACTAAAGCAATTCAGCCAAATCGGCTAAATTGGACACGAATAAGCAACGCATTAAAAACCGCTTTAATAAATACAAGTATTTTGCACAACTATTCTTTTTTCGACTGGCATTTTATTCATTTATTTGTTTTTTTTTTTGTTTTTTTTTTGTGTGATTTTGGTACCATCAAACCACCAGTAATTTNCTGGATACAATTCTAAATCGCATTCCCACATGCAACTGACGATCAACAATCAAATCACGAAAAAATCGAAATTCAAACTAAAGCAATTCAGCCAAATCGGCTAAATTGGACACGAATAAGCAACGCATTAAAAACCGCTTTAATAAATACAAGTATTTTGCACAACTATTCTTTTTTCGACTGGCATTTTATTCATTTATTTGTTTTTTGTTTTTTTTTTTTGTGTGATTTTGGTACCATCAAACCACCAGTAATTTTTGTAATAGGCATTTAATTTTAGTTAAACTGCTCGAAAGGTTCTGCGGCTTTTGCAGTGGCCAAGCAAAAAATAAAAAAAGTAAAAAAATAAAAAATCCAGCAGGCCCACAATTTATTGGTAGGTATGAAATGATATGTTTTTAATAAAAAGCGAAAAATCTGCATTTAAATGCAATTTATAAAAGGGATCGGGATGCGCCGGTGGAATTNTTTTTTTTTTGTGTGATTTTGGTACCATCAAACCACCAGTAATTTTTGTAATAGGCATTTAATTTTAGTTAAACTGCTCGAAAGGTTCTGCGGCTTTTGCAGTGGCCAAGCAAAAAATAAAAAAAAAAATATAAAAAAATCCAGCAGGCCCACAATTTATTGGTATGAAATGATATGTTTTTAATAAAAAGCGAAAAATCTGCATTTAAATGCAATTTATAAAAGGGATCGGGATGCGCCGGTGGAATTTGCAGAGAAAAAACTCAAACACAACAACAACAACAGCAACACACCCGCAAATATTGCCAAATTTATTGGAATTATATGTTATTTGTACAGCAGCAGCAGCAGAAAAAACGCCAGCAAAGCCACTGACAATCAGCAAAACGCGCCACGATTAGAAATGTTTTGTAAGAATTCTAGCAAAGAACGATGCGTATAATAAGACTCGCATATTGTATGGAAAAAAAGCCGCGCACACTCGCACACTCACCGAGGCAAGAGTAAAAGGTTCTAACTGACTGGTCAGCGCGGCACTTCGCGGCACGTCAGGGAAAAACGTTCGGGTGCTGCCTGACGTTTGTGCTTCCTAAAATGGGATACGCTTCG
>NW_016205574.1:0-2174 GCF_001687245.7 Rhagoletis zephyria
TTAAAAAAAAAGTTATCAAGCTCTTAAAAAATCACCCGTTACTTACTTACTGACTACAAATGCTTACTGATACAAATTTCTCTATTTCTTTTCGTTTCAGGTAAGTGTTTTTGAACTTATGAATGTTGAACTTTATTGGCCGGTGATACTCCGAACTAAGCATCGAACGTTTTAGCAATTGATATCAAGTATGTAACTATTAATATCTTTTGTGCAGAAAAATCTGCTGAAATGCCCAGGAACTGAATCTTTCCGTGGCATACGGCTCTGAAAAATTACAATTAATTACAATCTGACATTTTTTATTTGTCGTCGGGCAGCGTGGTACTTCGCAACTAACGGCTGAATTAGTGATGACATACAATAACCATAACCATAACCGCAAAGTTAACTCTTTAGTACACTTAGTTAGCAATCATATTTGCTACTTTTTTTTTTTATTTGAGCATGTTAGGCCCTCTCCTCTTCGTTTTATTTCCCACTAGTACCGCGCACTTATGAGGCGCCACCATTAGTAACGCGCCAGATTGCAGCCAAGCAATTCTCTCACGAATTTAATAGGAGGATGTCATAAGCAGTAATTATTAATTAGTAATTAGCAGTAACACCCACTAAATTATCATTAACCAACTTTCTAACTAAACGTTGTAATAATACGGCTGTTACTTAGGCAACCCGTCGACTGTTCAATACGAGGCACCAGTAAGGAACTAGTGAATTCAACAGACCTACCAGACTACCAGTATACACATTTTTATACAAGGTGGCACAAAATTACTCACTTTCTTCTTAATTACTTCTTCAGAAACAACATTAGATGATTATTCCTTTTACCATACTATGATTGCCATTCAAAAGACTTGAGAGAGTGAACNTACTTAAATAATGTAGCACTGTTTTAATATTCTCCAACCAAGGATATTTTTTGCAAATGCGTTTAGTATGAATTGGTTGTCAAGTTTATTAATTCGTAATTTTCTATCCATCTTTCATTGTCATAATGCACTCGTGCTAGTAAAAGCTTCGAAAGCCTAAGTAAGCTTTGGAAACTTTTCCTCAAAGTCCTGCTTCTCATCATGCGAAAGGCACCTTGAGAATTAAATTTATTCCATACTAAGCCGTTACTATTCACTATTGCCTAGCTGCTTGCACTTCTCTATCCATATAATACTAATTCCTTCTTTGTTATCTCAACACATCTCTAATTTCTTACAATTTCTTGTTTTTGTTGCTTTTCCTTTCAACTTTTGTTTACTATCTATGCTGGGTTTACGGAAATGTCATAGCAAATTACATAACACCTGATCACGCGTTTGAACAAAGTAAATCTACTTGAAAGTCCAAGCAGTCGGCTCGCAACAAAATTGCTATTCTAAATAATCCTCGCGCTTAGTCGGGGTGAGGGGTGAATTTGAGGCAATTGTAAATTTGTAGAGCAAGAGGACGAGTTGTGTAGGCTCCATTAACTCGAGTGTCCGAGCTATCACCAAAGCGATGGATAATAAAATCAGTAATGCGCATATAAAATAGATATTTGTGCCGTTATAAATGGCTGTACAGCTACGGCTGAACTGCCAGAACAACACTATGCCTAGTTGGCTGAAACCGTGAAAAGCAAAATTACAAGCTACAAGCGAAAAAACATACATACACCGGTTTGCCGTGCTGTGGAAAGGTACATGAGTAAGCTACTAACAATGTACGGTATAGCTGACAAGGAGAAATAGCCAAAAAAGAATGGGCGGAAGTGGTAATCGCATAGGAAATGGAAAAGGCAAAGGAGGCGGTGTATTGGCAATGGGAAGTACAAGTGTCCGAAGTGTAATGGATAGATATTTTATAAGACATATCTCTGTAGGTTGTAAAGAGAAAGAGACGTAGAGGGAACAAAAAGGCAGTTACCTTAATTGAAGTGACGTTAAAGGAACTCTAATCCGCATTTCGTAACAAAAGCAGCGAGCAGCGGCCGACATCCTTGATACTATTTTTCCTTGTAATGCCAAACGGTGCCTAGCTACAACTCGCATTTACTAATTGGCGAAACATTTCAGGCACGGCGCTCACATACCTTTCCTCATCCGGATTAACTGCCCAATTTAAATACATGCCCTTCACTTTTCCCATCCCCCCCTGCATTATTAATGCTATAATTTAGGGCAGTTAAGCAACACGCG
>NW_016205575.1:0-2174 GCF_001687245.7 Rhagoletis zephyria
GGAACTAGAAATTTGATTCACTAGTCCGCGGTTTCCCTGCAGGGCATACTCACTGCGCCTCAACTGTTTGTCACAAAGTTTTTATTCACTTTATTATTGGTCGTTTGTCTGTCGATGCTTTATTCTTATTAGGTTTTTCTTTCATCACCGCGTTTCTATGTATTCTATGTATGTATGTGTGTGAGTTCTTGTTTGTATGCCTTGCAGAACATTTGCTAGCCTTGTTCGGCTGCGAAGTAGTCGATCCTTTTAGCTAGGTAACTCATCAGTGGCTATTGAAACTTTTTGTGTCTCTTTTTTTCTCTTTTTCCTTTTAGCAAATTGTATTAGAAAAGTTTTATTGGCCATAATTTAAAATATTGATGGAACGTGTTGCGAACTTTCATAGCAAAATAACTTCGAAAAAAGTATATGCCTTATTGGTTCTCTAATATATTAAATGTATGAAAATAAGTCAACGAAAGTTATCAAAACTATGACATCTTAGCAAACTTGGGAGAGACTTTATTTATTTATTAAAAATTCTTTAATGCTTTTTTTGTGTATTCTTGTAGTACGCTTTAACTGTTGACTAATAGAAGGTAAATAGCGAAGTAGCAGTAGATGGATTAAGTCCTAACAAAAATGTGTGTCATTTTCCACAATGTAGCTAAATATTTTTATCGATATCATAATCGAGATTTTTATCAATATTAGAAACGATATATGTATGGAGATATTTATCGATATCAAAATCTATATATTTATCGATATCGAAATCGATATAATTAAATATCGGCATATTTTTCGATAACACTACTTTCCGAATTTGCTTTATTATTTCTTGCGTTGTTTAGCATTATTATTGATAACGTATTTATTCAATTTCGTCGATAATTTCGCCGATAATGCAACTATCGCTATTTTTTAAGCATACATTTTTAGCTATAAGTTTTTCGATCGACATAGGGTTATTATGATGGTAATTTTTTTGCTTCGTATTTATATTCCATATTCTAATTCCAATTCGTATTCGTACTTGTATTTGAAATTTTGATGAAAATTTGTTGAATTTTCCAAAATTCTGTATAAAGTTTGAAATTGTGATTTACACTGTTTTGCTTTGACGATATTTTTATAAAAAATACAAGAAAAATATCTGGAAAAACATTATGAATATTTGAAGAAAATCAACACGTGGTCATTTGTTTGAGTCTCCGTAGTTCATTCTATAACATAGACCATTTAATCAAAGTTTCACACTTTTTATAAAATTTACAAAATTTCAAAAAAATTCATCAAAATTTCAAACTTTTTATTAAATTTTTTTTAGATTATTTTGGAGTATGCAGTTTTGTAGCCCATTTATGCAACACCCTCCACAAAAAAAAAATACCTAAAAAATCAACGGTAATTTTTAGCGACTTGTAACTTGCGCTTTGAATGGGCTAGAAAACTGCATATTTACTCGAAAATTTTTTAAAAATTTTGAAAAAAGTTTGAAATTTTAATGAACATTTTTTGAATTTTATATAAAGTGTGAAACCTTTATTTACATATAGATATAGTTTTTGTTATAGAATAGAGTTCATATTTTCATAAAAAATTTATGAAAATAATTCAACTATATAAGAATATTGAATATACTTTGTGTTTAATTATAAAGCTTACAGCTTAAAATCAAATTAATCATTTCACATATATTTTTCTTTTCTTTTCAGGTGAGTTTCACACATTTGCCCACCGTACATGGTAACTCTTGAGTAGCTTTTCATTGTATTGGTGAGTTTAAATCTGTAATCTTTTCACAAAAAATTAGGTGCGATTACGAAATTAGCTTATAACGAACTACCAGCCACAGAAATTTCGTGCTATTAATATCGACAATGATCTTTTCATTTACTCTTGTTTTTGTTAAATTTAATTAAGTCAAATCAAAGTTTAATTACTTCCTCATCAAATGCGCTCAACAACATCTATTTTATGCAGCTAATTTTTTTACTGAAAAAATAGTTTAACTCACTTCACACGCGTTGCTCAGTACATATTATCAATTTAATTACATTTTTTTATGATCTGTATTTTTTTCGCCTCTACAACTGATCACAGCTGCTGATTTGTCGACATCATTGCATGCAACTTTTTGCACGCTAACCATTAAGTATTATTACACTTTCACTTAGCAAAAAATTTTA
>NW_016205576.1:0-2174 GCF_001687245.7 Rhagoletis zephyria
AAAAAAAAAAAACTCGTTTATACGCAATGTTATTATTATGATATTTTTTTTTGTGATATAGAAACATGCATACATCACAAATCCATACTAAAAATGTACACATGTACACTAGGCAACAAATGAAAGTGTACACCTTGTAATATTCAAAATTATTTTCATGAAAAATTGCTTACATTAATTATTTATGAAAATACAAAAAAAAAGTTCCACAAAAATTCAAAAAATTGTCATAAAAATTGTAAACTTTTTATTCAGAATTTCTAGAAAATTTTCAAGTATGCAGTCCAATTTTGGTCTAACGAAGTGCTAAGTTCAAACAACTAAAAAATCACGTTTATTTTTGCGAATTTTTTTTTGGTGACGGTTTTTTGCACTTTTTTTCATATAAGCATGTATTTCTTATGAATTAAAATGCGAGAGACCTTTAGCAACAAAATTTCAAAAAATCAACGCCAGTTTTTATAAATTCCACTTGTTTTATAAAAAAAAAAAAAAAACGCAAGAGCAGTCTCAAAAAAAAAATTCAAAAATCAATGCGATTTTTAGCCAGTTGAAACTTGCACTGCATTAGACTAAAATTAAATGGGCTAAAAAACTGCACACTCAAAAATTTTGTAGTAAAGAGTAAAAGTAAGAAACTTTGATTTATATGGTTTATATTATAGAATGAACTAGATTTTCATTTTTCGATAGGACCGATAGTTTCTGACAAATTAATTAATCATTCCACTTTTTTTATTTTTTAATGAAAGAAAGAAGAAAATCAAACTTTAACAGAAGAAAGATTAAAAAAATAACAGGTTGTGTGCGAAATTTTTGCATTTGTTCTAAAGCCTGTTCTGTTACAAAAAAAAAAATCAAGTTACTAATGAAGAAAAGCGGTGGTAGAAGTAATGAATGGTCAAAGGAAAAGGAGCAAAGATTTTTCGTATGAAATATAAGCAGAAAAGCGTGTTACTCAGGCGTACATGGCGTATGAGTAACTTTAGCGTTAATTTGACGTATCTCAGTTTAAGATTGTTAAATTGGTTCGTAAGATATACGTGTTTCAGTGGAATCACTTTTTGTTTTAAGCTGAAGAACGGTAAATTGCAAATATCTCGAAAACGTATCCATAGAAAAAAATAATTAACTCGATTTTCGGAATCATCGAGCAATTCTACATAGAAATTGGATAACCAGTGTAATTAATGCAAAAATTGTTCATGAAAATAATTGTGAATATTATATTGGAACAAAGTGTACACTTTTATTTGTCGCCTAGTGTATGTGTGCTGGTCATCTACTCTCCACGGTGCCACTCGCTTGCTATAAAATAATTAGGCTGCATTAAAATTATTATTAGTTTTTTATACTTTCGTGATGGGTGACCTTCAAATTGAAACAATTTATGAGCTTAGTGGCAATGCGGCACAAGCTTTAGAGAGGGTATTGAAATTTAGAGGGAGATTATAAAACAATGTATTATAATTACTCTGTTTTTTTTTTACACGTAGTCACTTGAGGCGGGCTAGTGCATATCTGGAGCAAAGTTAAATTAATACTGTCTCACAATTATTTCAGGTAAATTGTTTCGATGAAGAGCTGAAGTAGAAGGTCTCTAGTCATTCCATAGAAAGAAAGGCGGAAGTAAAAAATCGAGCACGCAAGGCCTATTAAGACTCCCTGAAGGCTTTTTCCAAATTTCGCCGACTAAGCTTTTTTTTGCTAACTTTTCAAAAAAGGAACTAGGGCTTTCTGATAACTCTCTGTATCTCTGACTAAACTCCTTCTTATATCAACACTTTTCAATAGAACATACGCATTCGTAAAATTCATTTTTGAAGAAATGCTGCTGGTCCCAGGAACTCTGTTTAGATTACAAGTCTTCAGCATTTTCCGCTACACCACCCATTAACATTAGAATTGAATTCCAGTTAAAAAAACAAAAAATTTGTATGTATGCTAAAAATATTCTTAAAGTAACAACACAAAATATTGCCATAAATATCTTCAATTGTGAATGAAAATAATCCCATTTTAAAGACACTTTAAAAAATAAAAGAAATGCGTCGGTAATGCCGCGCAGAAATCTGCCAAGCGGTGATGACATTTTACCTACAAATTTTTAACTTGACAGAAAAATGAAAAAAAGAAAATGTATAAATGCAAATGTTCAAAATGCTAAAGAGGCG
>NW_016205577.1:0-2174 GCF_001687245.7 Rhagoletis zephyria
TTGGCAGTTGGTTGGTTTCTGCTGGAGATTTTAAACGAACGCACCTACAGTTTGCCAAATAGAAATCGACTTCGCCGTTTAGACTGCTTCATTTGCGTGTATGTATGCTTTGCTCTTCACTATGCCCGCTCCAATTGAAACAATAACGATTATAATCGTATTGATATGTATGAAGATATTTGGTGGTACAAATGTATCACTACTTTGTCTACAAAGACTATGGCTTTTCAGACCCTAAAAAAGAGTCCCCTTTGTTATTAAAATTGATTTATTAAACGAACTTCATGAAATTTCATGATCGTAAGTACTTTGGTTGTCTATATATTCACATTTTTGTTGCTCGGTGGTAAAAATACCTCTTTGTACATAAGAGTTAATGAAATGTTTAAAAGGCTGTCCTTTTTTTCTACCTTTATTTGGGCCTTTTAGCTTTTCTTATATTTGAAATTCTGGCAACACTGGGTGGTAGGTATACAAAAAATAAAAAAATTAAAAAAAGACACTGGACTAAGTCGGCTTTCAGACAGGTCCAGTCTTGCTTTCAATTCTGCTCGTTTTGTAGGCGAAGGAAGTGAAGAGAGAGGAAAAGAGTACATCCTTCTCACCTCCTTCGCCCACGAACGTTCAAACTTGAAAGCAAGACTAAATGCGTCGAGCTGTGTTGAGAAATAGAACATTTGAAACAAAAAAATATATATCTCGTAATCAAACAACCAATAGCTTATCAATGTACCCTCGTAATTATACATATACATATACGACATATGTATGTACATATATACAAAATTCCGTGTACAAGTATAAAAGCAGCAACATGCGAAAACAGAAACATGGGGTGCATATGAGAGCAAAGCAAAGCGGCGGTGTCAATATCTACAAATGCACATACATACACACGTATGGATTCGTGTAGGTTATTACCCAACAAGCATTTTTGTTTTTAACCTAAAATATAAACATACATACATGCATACATATGTGCGAAGTAAAGCATCAGCTACCATAACACCATGATTCAATAATAAAAGGTTCGATAAACTGACAGTTGTCTCTCTCGCACCGCTCACTTAGCACTGGCACCGTGGTGCTTCTTTGCAAATTTACTGGGGAAAAGTGTAGGTTTGGTGTGAAATAGAAGTATAATACGCATAAACAGCCTTTATTTGTTGTGACTCATGCATTTACCTCTTTAAAATGCGCATAAGCAGCCGAAGAAATGCACGAAATTTTTGGGAATTAATTCGGATCCGGTGAATTTTCGATGACAACACTGGTAAAACGGCCAGCTTTTGTCTTTTGTACAAGTAAGCAAACAAACCGGACGAATTTCTTGTCCGCGGTAGCCGAGTGGTGAAAGTTGCGGGCTACAAGCTTGTAGCTGCCAGATTCGATCCTCGGTTGAAGCGATTGCTATTTTTTTTGTTATTATTATTTATTTTATGTTTTTTTATTTAATTTGATTTATATATTTAATTTTACTTTATTTATTTTCATTTGCTTTATTTTATATCTCATATTTTATTTTGGTATTAGTTAATTTAAATTTTTAGAGTTTAATTTTATTAAAAAGTCAACAACAGCTAACTGAAAGCAACGTATTAAAATATAGAACTTATAAAAAAAAAGAATCAAAACGAAATAAGTGAAAATTCTGNCTGCTGGCCGTGTGACTCGAACCCACGACCTTGCGGCTCGTTTATGTGCATTACTGCCGTCTGTAAGGGTAAAATTATTATGCGCATATGTGTGCCAGATTATTTGAATAAGCTTTGCCGTCTGTCACAGCTTTAAGCTTTTGTGAAATATGTTTATTTGTATACGCATATGAAGCACATTTAACTGATGAAAACAAAAATTGTTTTTAAATTGGATGTTTACATAAATCTCATAGTAATTTTATTTTAAGTTTGAGTCCTTTTGAGTTTTTATACAGCTAAATAGCACATAAACTACGTAATTCACGCAGATATATTAATATCTCGTTCAATATGCCAGATTTCCTGCAAACACATTAGAATTTGCCTACTTTGCGTACTTTTCTTCTACCATTTTCGCACCAAGGCATTTCATTCCTCTCCTTTTTCCGTCCTTCGTAAATGCAACCTTTTGTAAGGGAGTGCCAAATTGTGGCTGTCAATTATTATCTAACCTTGTATTATTGAATCATGCCATAA
>NW_016205579.1:0-2174 GCF_001687245.7 Rhagoletis zephyria
TGCAGTGGAAGTAAGAACTTTGAGTACTTTATTGTTATCGACATATGTACGTACATTTACAATGTATAAATGTACATATATATACATTGAAAGGCATGTACTATACACCCTGCGGAAATAAGGCAGCCTATTTTCCAAAAAGGACCGGTACTTCACCGGTAAAAAATTGATCAATTAGTATTAGATATTTTGTTCTAAGGCAACCGGTACAGAAAAATTGCACATTTTGGTAGTACTTAACAGAGTGGTGTTCTCGAAACTTTTATGGATAATGAATTCAGCTCGGTAAAAAAATTTTTAAACCACACCACTCTGTGTCTGTCAAAATGTACAAATCTGTATAAATGCAACAATNTTGCTAAAAATTACAGTTCATACCATTGGCAGGAGAACTATGAGGGACTAGCACTGGTAACAACAGGCACTATACCAGGGCTCCCCTATGGTGAGTCCGTATTGCTGCACATGTACACACTAGGGCATTCAATCCCGAAGTATTTTAACATTGCCGGGATTGCGGGATGCAATCAATTCTAATATCCGGGCCCGGAATTTTTCGACATTTCGACTTCATCACAACTTTTGCTTTGAACAGTAGGTTCGCCTTTTTTAAACCACATAGATTCATTGTCGCCGTTTTTGGTCTTACAGGGAGCATAATGCAGCTTAGTAAAATAGTGCGTAATTTAATGTCTAAATATTTTTATGGTATTCTTAAATAATAGCTTTGTTAATTGTAAAAACCCTAGCCTTATATTCAGAAATTAATTTTCTACAAAACGCCAACAAAATAAAATAAGGAACAACCCTTCCACACTGTAAAATCTTGCTGTGTTTTCAATCGCTACCAGATTTTTTCGTTATTATACAATTCTTACACAAAATATTTGAACAAGTATAGTTATTGAGGCAGGTTCTGCAATTCACTTCCGAGTGCAAATGGCTCAAGTTCACTTCGAATAAAAATTTTGGTGTTCTGTATATCACATTTTTCGTGTCAAATGAATTATTTTTTGTTTGTTTTCAACATCTCTTTTATTCTGTAAATGAATGGGTAAAAATATCGGGATCCCGGATATGTAATCCCGAGATTTCGGGACAAGGAAAAGTGGATCATGGGATTGAATGCCCTAGTACACACATACATAGTGATGTAATATGTATTGAATGAACAAAATTGTTAATTAAACAGACATGAAACAAGCGCGGGTGGAAAGGAAGATTAGATAGAAATTAGAAACGTCGAAAAGAACCTGAACTGATTGCGAAAGTGAGCGGGAGTTGGCAAGGCACACACACACACACACGGCAAGCACTTGCATGTGCAATAAATTGTTGAAATTGGTTTTGATGCTCGCTCGCAAGTGCACGCCACATAAGCAACAGTATTCGGTTTCGGTTGCAAATGGTATAAAGTCGTACACGTTGTGTGGAGCTTCGCATTCAATTCGCTTCTGCAACCAGTCTAAATGAGTAGGGCGTCGGGACATTGGATATTAAAGTAGATTTTCGTCGTGGCAAAAAGCTTAAAATGAATTGAGTGAAATTGAAAGATACATAGTGAAAGCTTGTTGAAACAAGTATCAATAGTGGCAAGCGGTGCAAGCTTAGAATTTGTGTATGTATGTACGTACATATGTACTTGAAGAAGTTGAGATACTTTCATGCATGTGCGAATGTATGTAGTATGTATGTACGTATACATACATATCTACATCGATATTTAGTAGTCAATTTAAGTGGTTGGCAAGCGAAAGTGGGCCAATCGAAAACGAAAAATCGAAATAGAAAAAGAGCGCAAGGGAACCACACAACCGACTTCAAAAAAAAAAAAAAACATAAAAACTAAATAAATAAAAAAAAGAGTGGAATTAAAGTAAAATCATAAATTTTTTGATTTGTCAAGTATGTTGGAAAAACAACGATAGCTGTAGCGGCAGCAGCTGAGAAGATGAAGAGTACTGAGCTTAAGCCAATAAATCAGGATATTTTTTAGTTTTACGAATGAAGAAAAGTAGCGAACTGTGGTATTTAGCAAACATTTAATGCTGATTTAGTTACAAATGAGAGCACTCGAATGATCGTTGAAGTGAATGAAATTAAGTGCAGTTGTAGCGTGAGTTTGCCCTTGCTGTAAGTGTACATACTGACTATTGACTACAGTATGTATTAGG
>NW_016205580.1:0-2174 GCF_001687245.7 Rhagoletis zephyria
ATTTTAATATCGATTGAAATGTGATATGCAGCTGCGAAGCGTTACCCCATTTAATGGCTTTAATCGGTTCGTTCGCCATGATATCGAATTTATTATTTTTATGCATTTTTTTTTTTTTGTCTATATTATATACTATTTTTGTGGCCAATAATTTTCAGTTTCGAATTTCTGTTATTTTCATTTATTTGCATTTGATGATGAAAATGAGCTGCGAACACATTTTTTTTTTATAATAAATGAATTTATATTACAAAAGTAACCACTGGCCATTACTGGGTACTAATTACTCCAATGCGATGAAAATGTATAAATATATACAAATTTACTTGGTAAATAATTTAAAACGAAAAAAGATTTATAGAATGGAAATGAATGAATGGAAAAGGCGACTTAGCCTGATAACCAATAACATAAAACCATTTCAAAATAATTAAAACTAACCCCTTAGCCCAATTTTGGATAGTATGTTTATGTACAAATTGATAATTATTTATTGAAATTCCTCGCCAACTGAAATATTTAATTGCCCAGTGCTGGCTGCTTTTCGTTCACGAATTCATTCATAATTAACATAATTAAGTCTTAATTTTTTATTTGAACTGGTCATGATTAAATATGTATGATGTACACGACTTTACAAAACACCAAAAATAAGGAAAAATGAGCGCAAGAAAAATATGATGGACATTTTCTCAAAATGTGTCGCATAACGCACACATTCATAAGGTAAATTGAATCAATCAAATTTTGGATTTGGTTGTTTTGAAAATTTACGAGTAAATTGATGATTGGCAGTCATTCCTTCTTGCGATAAAAGTGACAAGGAGTGAAATGTCCTCGAATTATTTAAACGGCCTCTAAAACAGTCTTCCCGACGGGTTTTCCTATGCATTGACATTAAGGAGATAGTACCCTACACTTACAGTATTAAATAGTAAAATTAAAGTCAAAAGTACGCTTTTGTTGGTTAAATTTAATCCCTTTCTTGTGTTTAAGCAGCCACCGTGTCTACTCTATTGAATGAAAACATAAGCAGATTTTTTGTGTAATTTGATAAAAAGGCTCCAAAGTAGGCTACTTTTCTTCAGAATTCCTTAGACCAAGGGAATGTAAATGTAAAGGCCAAACCGGTCTCAAACCGGATTTTTTTTTATCAAACAAACCGGTTTTTTCGTTTCATACAAATCTTGACCTCTCAATTAAAGTTTCCAGTTTTTCGAAGTTTTCTAGGCCTTTTTTGATCTTTATGGAGCAGAAATTCAAGCATGGGCCTCGTTAGTGGCAGTAGGCACATTTAAGCCCACGGCTACGGCGGAAAGAGCACTACTAAATCCAAAAACAGTGGGACGAAATTTAATAAAGTATTATAAAAAAGTTAAAATAACAAACGTGAATTTTTCACTACTTCTTTTGTCCTACTTTTGGTCTAAGAAAACTTTAAACTTATTTTGCTATGGTATATATATATTCCATGATGCAATGATCGGATCTAAACCTGATTAGTATAAGACCACCTCTGACAACTACCTTTCCGATGCAAAAAGAATTCGGTTGACGTGGTCCAAACTTATGCGGTAACATACATAAAAAAAAGGAACAGTCCAGCGCCTTCATCTTGGCCTGCAGGCTGTATCGGAGATACAGCCGCTAAATTTAAACGTAGAATACGTGGTATGGTTAAGAGCATATCCAAGTAAAAAAACAAAAGCACACACTAAGCAAAAAATATCGATAACAAAAGCGATAATAGTATCGATAGCAAAATCGATAACAATATCGGTTACAAAACCAATAAAAATATTGATGACAAAATCGATAAAAATATCGAGAACAAAATCGATAAACATATCGATAACAAAAGCGATAATAGTATCGAAAGCAAAATCGGTAACACAATTAATAAAAATATCGATAACAAAACCGATAAAAATATCTATGACAAAATCGATTAAAAGATCCACATTAATCAACGTATGTACGTATGTATGTATTTATATATGTACATACGCTGCGATTAGGTTNTATGACAAACTCGATTAAAAGATCCACATTAATCAACGTATGTACGTATGTATGTATTTATATATGTACATACGCTGCGATTAGGTTGCTAATATTGCGCGATCTCACTTCCAACGCATGCACGTGTTTGCAAAACGATGACGAAGTGAGTT
>NW_016205581.1:0-2174 GCF_001687245.7 Rhagoletis zephyria
ACACCCCAATGAGAACCCTTGACAGTTGTTCATAAACTCAGAACGTTAAACTCGAGTTAATTTTTCTACGTGAACATAGTATTACACCCCTATTCGCAGAAATGGTATGCTGTAATCCAAATCGTATTTTAGAACTTTCGCCATTCGTACCAATACCTAAAAACGAACGAGTAAGAAATTGAAAGCTATTTTGTGTAATTTTGTACGAGAACAGTTGTGTCGGAAACGAGATAAAAATTAAGCAAAAAGATGTAAATAGATGTGTGTTTGTTTGAAATATTAGTGGTGTTCTTTTAAACAGATAATTTTTATTTTATTTTATTTTATACACTTATTTACACAATAATGAATATTCTACAAATATATTGCAATTTGCAGCACTGGCATCGGTGGAATTCAGCTGTCCTTATTGTCCTGTGAGTGGGAGTTTGCTTTTATGTTACTATAAGATTAAATTCGTCTAAGTAAATCTACGTCTTTAAGGAAGTTATACATTGCTTGAACATTGTTGAAGGTGGGATTTTTTAGCAACTCGATAGGGTTGGCAGATTCTAATACTTCTTGTCGGCGAGTGGCTGTTGTTTGGCAGAGTAAAATGTGGTTTAGCGATACGGGTTCCTCACAGAATGGACAGGTGTTGAGTGAAGCACGTTGTAATAGATGAGCATGTGTTGCGATTGTATGACCAAGCGTGAGGCGNATTCGTCTAAGTAAATCTACGTCTTTAAGGAAGTTATACATTGCTTGAACATTGTTGAAGGTGGGATTTTTTAGCAACTCGATAGGGTTGGCAGATTCTAATACTTCTTGTCGGCGAGTGGCTGTTGTTTGGCAGAGTAAAATGTGGTTTAGCGATACGGGTTCCTCACAGAATGGACAGGTGTTGAGTGAAGCACGTTGTAATAGATGAGCATGTGTTGCGATTGTATGACCAAGCGTGAGGCGTGTATATTAGAGTGGTTCATAAAAACACTCTTTTTGGAAATTCATAAACGCTACATCAGAATATTGTTATTTGTGATAAAAAAAGAGACACGTATTTTTTTATTTTGAAAAAAGTTTTTTTAGAGGTCGCGCTGGTCGGTTTTTTATAAAAACGCTGATGTTCTTAATTTTTTTATTTTTTTTTATTCACATGTTAAAATGCAGCTAAAAATGTGGTTTTTACATATAATCACTCTGGTATTATTGGGGAACATTCCCTTAATTACACACCTGTCTTAGACAGTTAGAATGGGCCTAGTTCCCGAAAATATTCTCTCGAAGACATTACTAAAATTAAAACGTTGATACTGAACGATTTATGCGTTGCCATGGGTTGGAACTTGTTATCAGGGGGTTTCTGGGGTTGCTAATTAGGAATATGAAGTCAGTTTTTCAAAATTCAAAATGGCGGATCCAAAATGGCGATTAATTTTTTTTTTAATTATTGGATTTGTTCGAAAACTGGCACTCGAGAGTTTTTGGGTTCGCCGATTACGAATCGGAAGTCAATTTTTTTAAATTCAAAATGGCGGATCCAATATGGCGATAAACTAAAAAAAAAAAATTACTAAAATTAAAACGTTGATACTGATCGTTTTAAGCATTTTTACGGATTGAAACTCGTTTCTAGTGGGTTTCTGGGGTTGCTGATTACGAATCCGTTGTCAGATTTTCACAATTCAAAATGGCGGATCCAAAATGGCGACCAACTTTAAAAAAATTTTTGGATTTGTTTGAAACTCTTAACCGCCATTTTAAATTTTGAAAATCTGACATCAGATTCGTAATTAGCAACCCCAGAAACCCACTGGAAACGAGTTTCAACCCTTGAAAATGNTAATTAGCAACCCCAGAAACCCACTGGAAACGAGTTTCAACCCTTGAAAATGATTAAAACGTTCAGTATCAACGTTTTAATTTTAGTATTTTTTTTAATTTGATCGCCGTATTGGATCCATTTTGAATTTAAACAAATTAACTTCAGATTCCTAATCGGCGAACCCAAAAACTCTCGAGTGCGGGTTTTCGAACAAATCCAATAATTAAAAAAAAAAAATGTATGCCATTTTGGATCCGCCATTTTGAATTTTGAAAAACTGACTTCAGATTCCTAATCAGCAACCCCAGAAACCTCCTGATGACAAGTTCCAACCCATGACAACGCGTAAATCGTTCAGTATCAACGTTTC
>NW_016205582.1:0-2174 GCF_001687245.7 Rhagoletis zephyria
TGAAAACTATCGAAACAAGAAACTGCAGTGACAGTGAGAACGAATTTACAAAAAAGTCAACTTTGAGACCTGATTTCTCGGGAAATGCAAAGTTATGCAGAAAACGCCTGGACACGTGAATTTTTATTTTAAAAGACCTTTCCAACGATACCCTAGTCGGGTTAATCAGCGATTACTGGGGGGTGATGTTCCCTCGTAAGAGGATTGAGGAATTGAGGAGCAGAACAGAGCTGCCTGAATAGGCTGTGCGGAGAAGATTGAGCAGCCGGGCAGCAATTCAATGAGTTCAAATCGAAATAAAATGAAAAACAAGATATGAAAGCGGAGACTGCCGGGCTGGCACACTGATGAGCATTTAGGGCGCTTAGGGCGCTTGCACCGACAACAACAAAAACTAACAAGAGAAAACAAATTCTCGCATAGAATTTCGAATCTCAAAATAAGCAAACAAAAGACTGTAGCACCTACCTGATTGGCGACATCGGCAAAGGCCTTGAGAAAGAGGTACCAGGACTGCTTCTTCTCGCCCATCTGCGGATCGTGCGTCGCGTGGGCAATCTGCGCCTCGAGGGCAATCACGTCCCACATCTCCGCCTCCACCTGGCTCTTGTTCTTCGCCCCCAGCAGCAGCGCCGTGTCCACCATCAGCTGGTGGTACACCCTCACTGTGGTGTGGTTCGGTCCCTGGGTGATCAGCTGACGGCGCAGGCCCAGCGTCGCCTCGTCAACCTGCAAATATGGTAAAAAATGGTGCCGGTTAGTAGATCAAGGATAGACAATATAGTAGGCTGACTTACAAAGATCATATTGCGCGTATTGTTCATCACATCGGCAATGACCTTAAAGTTGACAAACATGTCCGGCTTGAAACCATTCGCTGGTGGGGAAAGAGGAAAAAAGAAGAGAAAAAATGAGAATTTTTTTGAAATGACAAATGTGCTGGCGAAAAGAGCTCAAAGTTCGAAAGTTGTTGAAAAGAGGCTGCTGCTCTACCCAAATGAGCTAGTCACTACTTTCACTACTGTTTTGAACGCAAATACTTCTTTTGTTAAACTACAATTTGCACGAGCATGAACTACTACTCCGGCTTCGGTTACAGCGGACTGCCTGAAGAGCCACAGCCCGAAGAGGTGGCCATCGTCCGCCGCCACCTGCCCACCGCCGTCCTCGAGCTGATCGACCAGCCGGCGCTGCTGGAGAGTACGCTCAAAGAGGTCTTCGCCACCGTCCAGGCGGCCAATGCAAAAGCCAAGCAAGAGTTTGCTGCCCGAGGCCGCAAGGGCTGGCCAAACGGCACCGTCTTCCTGCTCTTCGCCCGGCCCAGCTCCTTTGACGTCCACTCGTGGCTGGCCACGATGCCCTTCTGCGGCTTCGCCAAGGGCTACTCCTACTTCCGTCACTACGACCGCCTAGGTGAATGCATCTCACTGAAGCCGGAGAACACTGCCAACACCACCACCAAAACTCCTTCCCTTCCTCCTCCTCCGTTTGCCGCCCTTCCCCCCTCGCTGATCAGCCACCTGCAGGCGAGCCTCACCGGCGGCCGCCACGTGTACATGAACGAGCTCTTCAGCATTTGCTCGCGACCCTGCGAGCTGGCCGCCCGCTTCCTCGTCCACCTGATGGCCACCTTTCTGCAGACGCTGCCGGGCAACTTCAACAAAGAAGCCTCACAGGTGCCGGCCTCCTCGCTGGCCAAGGGCCTGTCCACCGAGAAGAAGGTCCTCTACGGCGGTGCACTGTTCATAATCGGAGTCCGCCCCCTTAATGGCTGCAGCCAAGAATTGGCTAAAGCTGCGCCCGTTGCCGCCCACCAGGCAGTGATCAAAAGCCGAATGGTGCTCCAGGCTGAGGCGGAAATGGAAAAGATGGTGGTGGACGGCAACGTTGAGGAGGATGAAGGTGATGTTGGTGATCAGCAGCAGCAGATGATGACTGACTGAATTGAGAAGTGGACAGCAGCAACAATGGCAAATTTTTGTTTTGCATCTTTTTGCGCAGAAGAGTTTCAAATCCGAGTATCTATCTCTTTTCACATTCGACTTTTTTACCCACTTACTTTCCCAAGCTCAAACTTATTAAAAAAGTGTAGCGGTCAACAAAAACAATCCACTCACCTCTGATGGCCTCGGTGACGTTGATCCAGTCAAAGGCGGCCTCCTCCCAGGTCTCCC
>NW_016205583.1:0-2173 GCF_001687245.7 Rhagoletis zephyria
AAAAAAAACAGCCTGATAAAGTGAGTTTACACTAGATACTTGTACTTGGCGAACGTCAGCCAGCGGCAGTGGCAGTGACAGTGCCATCTTCAGCAACCCAATCGTCGCCTATAACAATCGGAAAAACACTCCAAGTGTAGCTTATAAATGTAGTAGCTCGCGCGCTATCGCCTTATTATCGCACCATTTCATCGATATTTCGCGTCGACCACTCAATGTCTGTCCGTTCATCTATCGGACGGTCGGTCAGTCAGTTGGTCAGTCGATTTGTCTATGTAGAATCTGCCTACCTCGTTAAAACCTAAGTATGTACATACAAACAAATAAAGTATGTTCAATGCAAAGAGTAAAAGTAAGAAAAAGCAAAATTGAAACGGTAAACACCAATTAGTGTGTGCTGTCTTTTTCTTCCCTTTCTTCTGCTTGCCAGCGTCTAGTTACTCCAATTTTCACAAGTACAATTAGTTACATTCAAATGTAGATATGTATCTACATCGATATCTATAGTTTACATAGCTTTTGCATGCATTGTACTCGTAGCATGTATACTACTACATACATATTTGCACTTGTGCTTCATGTTGGTATGTATGTTATCATGTAGTAGTTAAGTATGTAGGTAAAACATGCATTGTACCGCAAACAAATGGAGCAGAATAATAAACTACGGATATGAGTGCGGAAAATAATAGAAAAATAAAGCCATAAACTATGGAACGGACAATCGGTCTGTTACTTGCCACTTGCCGCTACTCTGTGTTAGTCGTTGCGGCTAGCTTAGGCACAGTGGGACGATTTGCGAAATTTGCAAATTTAAAATTTAAAAAAAAAACCGAACATAAATTTTTAGTCTTCAAAAAATTTGCCACAAATTTTTAAACTGGACAACATTTTTGGTTAATTTAAAAAATTAATGGTAGCTTAAACTTTAAATAGATTTTTGATCAGTGAAAACCTGGACACAAACTTTTGGCCATTTTGAACATAAATTTTTAGTAATTTTAAAATTTTTTGGTATTATAAAATCTGAGACATAAAAACTAAAAGTACTTTTTTGGACATTTTAAAAATGGAAATGAGTTTCTCGTAATTTTAAACATTTTTGCTAGTTAAAGTAGAACATAATCTTATGGTCAGCCAAAAATTGGACATAAAGTATGTCACTGAAAAATTGTATATATACTTTTAGCATTAAAAAGTGGAGATGAATTTTAGGTAATTTAAAAATTTTGGTAGTTCAAAGTTCAACTTAATTTAATGATCAACCAAGAGCTAAACAAAAATTTTAACTCATTCAAAAATTGGACATAACTTTTTTGGTTTTATTTTAAACTGGACATAAAATTTTAAACCCTTAATATTTTTTGAATAGTGTTGCCACCAGTTTGAAAACTTAAATTCCATTAGTGTAACTGAATCAAAGAAATATTGCAATATGGGTGACAAACGAAAGAGGTTTAAGAAAGCTAAGGTTTCCAAAATAGTTTAAAAAAGGTTGCCACCAGTTTGAATAACTAAACTCGATTAAATTGATTAAATAACAGAAATATTACAATATGGGTGTCAAAGAAAAGCGGTTTAGAAAATCTTAGCTCTAACAATAATTTTGAATGGGATTGCCACCTGTTTCAACGGACTCATACAATTTACTAAAAGGATAACTAAAAGGAGACAATTATCTTAAATTTTTGGCTATGTTGAATTTTTTTGAAATGAATTGCGAAACGGGTGAAGGCAAGCTAGCAGTAAGTATATAAATATTGATCTGGGCTTAAACTAGTCGAATTGTATAGCAACATAAAAAAAATTCAAAAAATATAACGACACATGATATAATAATATCGATGACGATAACGATAACTGTAAGATTATATAAAAGCAAAAAAATCAGTTATAATATCGATGCCAGTTTCAATAACACAACCGCACTGATTCATATCGATAAATATATTTTTTAGTTAGCAATATCGATAAACTGTCAAAATACATAACGATAAATACATGCATCGATAACTATAAAAATCATACAATACATCAATATTGAACTAGACCTAAGCTAAAAGAGCTTTAATAAATAATTTTAATAAAAATATCTATAAGGATATCGATAAGAATATACAAAGCCAAACCTCTCTGAACTTGGCAGGACAACTTTTTCTCAAAGCAAAAATTC
>NW_016205584.1:0-2173 GCF_001687245.7 Rhagoletis zephyria
TATTTAATGTTCGGCACCGCCCGAACTTAGACTTTCTTACTTGTTTTTTTTTAAATGTTTTTAGGCAAATTTTTTAAGCTTAAACTGTTTTGTCATTTGAGGGGATTCCAAATATTCTTTAATAAACAATTTTTATTCATAAAACCTCCATTTTTGGAGATATTTTCAAATCGGTCCAGCTCACGTAAATCGTAATATTTTTCCGAAATATTTTGGTGCAAGTTTTAAGTTATAATAGATTTTATAATATGCAGTCTAGTGTATTTGTATGTACGACGTTTTAGCACAATCACATGCTTTATAAACACATATGCCAGTTTATTTACTGGTCGCATGTTCAATCAACTTTCATTTGATTTTCTTCTGACCTGACCTGCGCTTAAGCATGCATAAATAAATAAATAATTTTGTCAATTTAGATATGCAACTGCCGGCAAGTTGAAGAAGTGTTAATTTATCCACCATATGTTTTATATTTATATTTGGGGCAATCAATAATATTAACGATACAAAAACTAGAATTCTGTCAAAACTGGAAAATACGTATGTCCATTAGAAATGCAGGCATATGTACATTAGGGTGTTCCCACCCTCTAGGATTGTTCTATACTGAAAAAAATAAACAACTGCCTTTATACCCAAGCGCACTTATGCACAAGGTATTATATCTTTGTTCACATAACGGTTGTTTGTAACATCCTCGGAATGAAAAGGGAAATCGATTAAGTTGTGACTGTCTGTCAGCCGATCTGTCCGTCTGTGCACACCATAACGCTAATAAAAATTGAGACGATCACATCTTTAATAATTTAGTTCTATAAATTATTGTTCTTGACACATAAAGACGTTGAAAATATTTGAAATCGGACTAAAATTTCGCCCACATTTCACATAACGGCAAATTTCAGAAATGTGTAAACTAAGATATTTTGAAATTTAAGGACGCTAATTTCTCGAGGTTAATACTCACAACTATCCCTTAAAAATAAATAATATTATTATGGAATTTCGGAAATTGGGCGCAGCACCACCAATTTATGACTACACTAGTTTTTGGCATTGAGTCTAACTGAACATACTACCGAAGATGTCTGAAAAACGGGTTAAACCACCCCTGCTTACCATGTAACGGTAGTTTTTGGAAAGATGAAAAAACCACATATCTGTAGTCATAAGTAATAACCGCCTAAGTCGAAAAAACTGAATTCGAGAAAAGACGTCTTAAACATTTGGACTTTAATGTTAGCCTTATGGGGGGAAAAAACACTTTTTCGTCTACAACTTTTCAAATAGCCTAGCTGGCGATTTGGAATAGTAGTCACACGCATGGAATAGTAATTACAGAGTAAGATAGTATATGTAACTCAATACTTTCTTAAGTCGACTTAGGCGATTATTGCTTATGACCACAGATATAGTACATGCACAGAGTATTTATTGTTCGGATTTGCACGAACCTAGACTTCTTTACTTGTGTTATTTTGAAATAAAAAATACAACAAACCATTTTTAATAGTACCTATTTTTACAGGTCCCCCAAAACCGCACAACATGCTTTGGGGGTACCCATAAAAAATCGTTGGTATTAAAAAATAGTAAACAAAAAATAATTGGGTATTATAATTGGAAATATATTGAAGGAAACAGATTTTTTCTCTAAATATTTTTTGATTTCTAAATAAAAATACAGGGGTATATTTTTTCGATATAAAGCAATTCTAGGTGCGAGAGCATTAAAATTCGAACTTTACTTTTTCACATGCATTTTTGGACTACCCGAATGTGAATATTTATAAAAAAAGACCATATATGTATATAGAATACAAATATCTAACAAAAGGTTTACAATAAAGAAGAAGAACAAAAGGTTTACAAATAGCACATATCGTTACCTTAATTCACAAAGGCCCTAACCCACAATTTTTTTATTTCACTGGAGAAGCAAAAAACATTATAAAGTCAGTATCAAAAACAGGTTAAAACGTGTCATGTAACTACGTTGTTTTTGGAACTAATGATGTTTACGCTGATTTCAACCATTCCAAAATTATTTGGTATAAATAAAAACCAAAGCCAATAAAAGAGGTCAAAGTTCAACTTTTCTATTTCTTATTTGTTTAATATCTCGGAAACTACTTAACCATTTAAAAAGTGATTGATGCTAATTTCAACA
>NW_016205585.1:0-2173 GCF_001687245.7 Rhagoletis zephyria
TTTTTTCTATTTTTCCAATTTTTATTTTCCTATTTTGAATCCGCTTGCTTATTTGCATGTGAAAGGCGAATTAAATTGAAGAAGACAACACAGCAGGAGTGGCGGCGTTGCAACTGCTGCATTAATAAGAGTTGCATAGCTGCCGATAATAATGAACGTTTTAGTTAAAAAATAAACCGTTATTTGTAAGCTTGCATTTGCTTATGCAAATATTGCATTAACCTACTTTTATGTTTTGGGTTTGTTGCAAAACACAACATAAAAATATTATATAAAAGCTTATGGAAGTTATAAACAGCTTGTGAGAATATTTATTTTTGTTATTCAGGCAAACAATTCAATAAACAAATGATGTGAAAATATACTCAGAAATCCGGCATTGCCTGCTGAGGGGCGGTCATTTCATTACATATCGAGTTTGTCTCGTAACCAATATACATACATATGTACATCTGATTTTGCTTAAGGTTTTATTTTTCGTCTTTGCACATGTTATTCTGTTTTTCTTTATCTTCATTTTTATCTTTATACTCTGTCGATAACAAAATCGATAGTAGCATAACACAACCGATAAATATATCGAATCGAAAATAGTTAATAACATCGACTAAAATATCGACAATAATATCGGTAATAAATTCGATAAAAATGTCGATAGAAAACCGATAACAATATCGACAACAAAATCGTTAAAACTATCGATTACAAAATCGATAACNGCAATAATATCGGTAACAAATTCGATAAAAATTTCGATAGAAAACCGATAACAATATCGACAACAAAATCGTTAAAACTATCGATTACAAAATCGATAACAAAATCGTTCAAAAATATCGATATTAAAATCGATAAACATAACGGTTATTAAATCGATAAGTTCCGAAAATATCTATAGCAAAGTCGATAACAATATCGATAAAAGTTTCGTTAACAAAATCGATAAAAATATGTATTAATCTTTCTTCCTCTATCTTCATCCTTACTTTTATCAGTATCCTTTTTCTTTTTTCTTTCTTTTTTTAACATCTTTGGGTGTTACGCGGCTCAGGGAATCAACTTACATAGGTCCTATCAAACAGTAATGGGCACTTGTAACCATCCTTCGTCTATGGCGATCCCCAATTGAATAAATAAAAAAAAAAACAATTAAGCATAGACCATTAGTCATTTTAAGATGTGAAAGTATAGAATTCGCCTTTTAAATTCCGAACTTCCAAGTACTCATTTGGTATTTATAGCACAGCATTTTTAATATTTTTTTTGTTTCGTTGATCCCAAGACGCTACTAAAATTGTGCCATTAAATGTTTACATTTTTACTTAAAGTATCTAAACATAGTGTCATTTATGATATGTACATATACATATATGAGTGTACTACCTGTACTACGATACCTTTTTCATTGCCTGCACCCATAATTCCAAGTCTGTTTAATAATGAAATATGACTTTGCATTTAGCTTTAGCTGTGTTTGAAGGACAAATCATTTAAGAGTAGTAAAATACTTAAGCAACTTACCATTTATTATACTTAAAGATTATTACAAAAAAAAAAAAAAAACGGAAAACAATAACAAAAAACAAAGCAAACAGTTTCTGTATGAATAAGTTGCTGCACCTTCCACTACTTAAATACAGACAAAGTTATGGCTTTGCAGATTTAACGATATAAAGTCAATTTTTTCCTCAAGTACATAAGTTTCAATGATTGATGATAAGTTTACATTACATTAAGTCAAATTACTTACATGCATACATACATACCCACTTACATGTGTATGATATATATGTATTTTGCTACCATGCATTCACCCAAACTCGATTGTTTTAAGAAAGTATTTATTTGAATTCATATTTATTTCCCTGACCTCTTGGGAATATTTGTATTTTAACAAAAAAATTAAACCAAGAATGATTTGCTAATAAAAATTAAAATTCAGGCAACCAGCTGCAAATTATGCGTTTTCCCTTTCCTCTTGTATGGAGCATGCAGAGTGGTCGATAAGCTGATAGCTTACCAGACGGCTCAACTGGCTTGAGAGGGTCAAGAAGCTTCAGTTTTTCCTTAGGCGAGGAAATACCGGCTCCTGTAAATAGATATAAGATAGAATAATCTAATTGAGGTATGCACTGCGACCAGTAGATCTATTGTACATATACATATATGTATG
>NW_016205586.1:0-2173 GCF_001687245.7 Rhagoletis zephyria
CTGGTAGAAGTAGGCACTTGAACAATTATTCAGTTGCAAACAAACACACAAAAAATGGCTGACCGAGACAAATCAATTGAGAGAAAGAGGGGAAATGTAACGAGCGCAAAGTTTTTGCATTTTGTCGTCGGAAGTTGCAGACGCCGCCGCTGCTGCTGCAACTTCCGACGACCTATCGACACAGATAGAATCACGCAGCAGAGAATTACACTGCTCAGTTTGCACATCATCATCATTGTTGCTGACCGTGAATATTCGCGTTTGCAAAATTGCCCAAATCGTACTCTTGCACCACCTTCAGTACATTAGGACATTTGCATTCATGCCGCGGCACTTCAATGTCAAATGATCAATTTGGTTATTGTGTGCTCCCTCCTCGTTGATTGTTTTCCTCACCACTCTTTCTCGTCTTCTCTTGACGCAATCAGGAGGACGGGATCAACATTGAACACACAACACCCAGCACAGCACAGCACACTTCTGTTGACGTCCAATCGGGCCAGATTTGACACCTCACCATTGTCGTCAGCGCCTGCTGCATTTTGATTCAATTTACAGTTGAGTCAGTACGTCTGCTGCTGCTGCTGCTGCTGCCGTTTTGAAGCCCCAAAACAAAATGCTCACCGGAACAGAGGAAAAGGGCGCCTGATTTGTCGGCTCTGATTCCGCTGGGACACTCTGACTAACACTCTCTCTCTCCCTTTATCACAATTGGGTGCTTGTTGAATGTGCCTGTCAGATGCAATTTTAAAGCACTGGTTGTTGGTGGTATTGGCGGAGGTGTTTGTGAGGAGGATTTGTGATCATCATCCCCACCACCTTCGGCTCTGATCCTAGGCTTGCTACTAAAAATAGGCTGCCAGAAAAGGTTGACGACGTTTTGCTAAGTGCAGTCAACAGACTGGCGCACTTTAGCCGCTGCAGTCTCTGGCTGCAAATTGCTCTGTGCTGCTGGGACCTGATCGAAGCCGTCAGAGCTCGGTCGGATGCAGTTCAAACAAAAAATTGGTGTTAAACTTTTTGCACACTGTACTCAATGACAATCAGTGGCAGTACACTCCACTTGGACACCTTCTTCCGTCAGCCGACTACCTGTGCCCAATTTGCATTGCAGCTTCAGCCATTTGTGTGCACCTTGATTGCCACACTTAATTAAACAGCTTCTTAATTTGCTTAATAAAAAAATAAAGGGAACAATGTGGTGCACAATTGGCAGCAGCGGCAGCATCAGCAGCAGCACCTTCCGCCAGCACTCAGGTAGATTAGCCTACTACTATTAATTAATGCCACCGTTGCCTAATTTGTTGTCGGCTGGCTGGCCTGCTTGTTTATTTGTTGTCCTCCGTAATGATGATGTGTGAGAACTATTGCATGCCTCTCACTCTTTTAGTGTGCTGCTGATTATAGCAGTGCTGCTGCTGCTGCTGCTGTTGATGCATTGGCTGATTAAATGTCCTCAGATAGCCCTCATGTTTTTTTTTCTCTCTCTCTCCCTTCACTTTCGGTCAGTGCTTACCAGACAGACAGACAGAAAGAGTGAGACTCAGATGCATTACACTGCAATCGGGTAATCATTCTAACAAGCCGTTATACTTGTCAGACAAGTCGTCTACTGTGGTGGTGCAAAGCACTACCACCAGACAGTTAATTAATGGATGATGGCGACAATGATTCACTGCTCCTACACCATTACCCTAACACTATTGTGCAAACATCAGCAGCTCCAATTTTATGAATGAAAGTGTACAGTGCCTCCTTATCAGGCACAATCTTACTACAACTTCAGTTATCAGCCCTGGTGTAGTATTACCATGACAACGACACTCACTTGTGCACTTGATCATCATCATAACCATCATCATCATCATTGGCATTGCACATCAGCCACTTAAGAAGGTGATAAAATAAATACATCTTTTTTCTCGGAATTTTGCGCACCTTTCCCAACTGCAGCAGCAGCAGCAGCTTTTGTCAATTAAACCCATTGTCACGGATAAGTCAATCCGGTGTTGGGAAAGAGGAGCAGTCAATTAATACTACTAAGAGAGAGAGAAAGAAAGGTGAGAAAAGTACACTGATCAAGGGTATCCAAATCACCAAATTAAGATGGTGAGATTAGGAATAGCAGCAGCAGCAAAAGTAAGGCAACCTTTAAAAATAACAAAAGAAAAAA
>NW_016205587.1:0-2173 GCF_001687245.7 Rhagoletis zephyria
GAACCATATCTTGAAAATCAATATTTTTCGATCGGAAAGCTCTGGTTCTGTTCAATAGACTTTCAGTAAAAATGCTTAATACTAACGATTTTTTATTGGTCCCCCTTTTGCAATTTTCGGGGTTTTTGTGGTTTTTGGCGGACCTGTAAATCATAGTTGCGATGAAAAGAATGGTTAAACAACCAATTAGTTATTATTACTGGGAATCTTCTGCAGATAAACAGAGTTTTCCGATACAAAAATATTCTACGGTAGGTGCTTATAGTAAGTTATATATAAATGAATTTTGGAAAGAGGGCGTGGCACATCCCACAGGCGTGAAATTTGATGAATTTTGGTATGAATACATATCCGTGGTAGGTGCTTATAGTAANCTTCAGTAGACTTTCAGTAATAATGCTTAATACTAACGATTTTTTATTGGTCCCCCTTTTGCAATTTTCGGGGTTTTTTGTGGTTTTTGGCGGACCTGTAAATCATAGTTGCCATGAAAAGAATGGTTAAACAACCAATTAGTTATTATTACTGGGAATCTTCTGCAGATAAACAGAGTTTTCCGATACAAAAATATTGATTTTTAAGATTTCTATACCATTTTTATGAAAAGTTGTTTTGTCCCCATATAAAGTACATGGAAAACTTTGGGCGCATTGAGCGACCTCCAAATATTTTTTGATTTCAAAAAAAAAAATAGGGGTATTTTTTTCGGTATAGAACTATCCTAGGGGGTGCATTTTTGGACCACCCTAATGGAGACGTATCTACGGTGGGTGCTTATAGTTAGTTATATATAAATGAGTTTTTGAAAGTGGGCGTGGCACATCCCACAGGCGTGAAGTTTGATGAATTTTGGTATGAATACATATCCGTGGTAGGTGCTTATAGTAAGGTTTGTATACATGAGTATGTAAAAGGGAACGTGGAGCATAGGCATGGAATTTTTAGTCAGCCATAAATTGGGAACCATGCGCAGACATACATATATATGGGAGTTGTTTAGAGTAAAGTATATATAAATGAGTTTGTAAAAGGGGGATGTATGTATGTTGTATGCATTCATCAATTATGTATATCAATCGAATATTTAAAACGGTGTCTTACAGCCTTTATACCGTTTCGAAGATTAAATCGTTTTGTTTTTCCCCGCGATGCTGTTAAGCGAAAAATGTTCATTCATAATGAATAAATCTCCTTCCGAAATAAGCATTCTACCGACAAAGTGGAGCTATACTAAAACAGCTAAGCGAATAGGCAGATAAACGGAATGTACCGTAGTAGACTAATTTTAATTTAAAAATTCGATCTATTAATAATGAAACAAGATTTGTAGTACAGCAAATGATGACAAATATATAGTAGTTGAAGCACGATAAAGCTAAAAGTATGGTTCATAAGGATGCCTTAATTTAAACAGAAAGAAAATAGTTTGTCTCCTTTAATTTATGCTGAACTGAATATTTGTACTGCTGTTTTACATTAGGCATGTTTTATTCAACCATCACAAGCAAATAGCTAAATCTTGGTCAAATAAAACGAAATTAGTTTATTTCCTATGTTAGCCTAATTTTGACAGTTGTTTGACTGCAAATAGTGTCAAAGTAAGTTTTTGCCTCTTTCTGATTGGCTGAAGGAGAAAATTTCTGATGCTGAATGGCAATGCCTCTTGTTCAATATATAAGCCAAGATAGCTTTTCATAAGCCAATATAATTATGTTGGGTAAGTCCTCCATACAAAATAAGCTAATAGCTTAAATTTCTGGACAAATAAAACACGGCTATTATGATTTGTTTACCCCGAACAACACTCGGGCGCTCTGCTAGTCTTATATAAAACAGAGTCTTTAAAACAGTTGTTAAGCAGTTAAGTACTTTACATACACTTTAAATACAACAAGTTTTAGCTAATACACAACAGCGACAACAAGGCAATAAAAAAAACTTTCTAAATATATGATGGTGAATAAATCTTTATTAGACTGCATCACCAAAAAAAAAAATGCGGTTTTTCTTCCGGGATTAAAAAATCGATTATATTCTAAGACNATACACAACAGCGACAACAAGGCAAAAAAAAAACTTTCTAAATATATGATGGTGAATAAATCTTTATTAGACTGCATCACCAAAAAAAAAATGCGGTTTTTCTTCCGGGATTAAAAAATCGATTATATTC
>NW_016205588.1:0-951 GCF_001687245.7 Rhagoletis zephyria
ACGAGAATCTCGCCTACAACAAAATCGTGTGAGAGCTTCAACCCCCAGAAATTCTGAAAATCCCGAACAACGCAACGAACGGCTTCGCACTATTCTATCACGATTGACAAAAACAGAGACTACTAAAATCATGCTGATGTCGCCATTGGACCGATGAATAAAGTTTGTTTGCATTGCCATGCTTTGAAGTTTGCAAAGGAATCACCAGGAATGTGTTGTTCAAATGGCAAAATAGTTTTGCCATCGTTAATTGAGACACCTGAATCACTACTTTCTGGCACAACTCCTATTTCAAACCACTTTTTGAAAAACATACGCAAGTACAACTCTTGCTTTCAAATGACTTCGTTTGGAGCAACGAAAATTGTATCCGAATTCGATCGACGTGACATCATTATCCACCGGCGAAATGCTAATGTGCAGAGAGTATCGGAAACACATCGATCGTATGATGCACTCCAATATCCAGTGCTGTTTCCCCATGGAGAAGAAGGATATCATTTCAACATCAGGCAAGTCGACCCCAGCACAAGTGAAGCGACGACAAAGAAAGTGTCCTGCATGGATTATTATGCAAACCGCATTATGATTCGTGGAAATGAATCCAATCATACCTTAAAATGTCGTGAATTATTTCAACAGTTTATTGTGGACATGTACGCGAAAGTCGAAAGTGAACGTCTTCTTTTCATTCGCTTAAATCAAAAGAAGCTGCGCGTTGAAGAATACGTTCATTTACGTGATGCAGTTGCTAATGATGGAAACATTGCTGACATTAGACAAATGGTAATTTTACCTGTAACATATACAGAAAGCCCGCGGCACATGCACGAACACGGGCAAGATGCTATGACGTACGTTCGAAAGTATGGACGACCAGACCTATTCATCACCTTCACTTGCAATCCATCGTGGAGTGAAATAACCGAATTGCTTTTTGCAGGCCAGAGC
>NW_016205588.1:972-2173 GCF_001687245.7 Rhagoletis zephyria
AGATGCTGGATGTACTCAATTGAATGGCAAAAGAGAGGCTTACCACACGCTCACATTTTGATTTGGTTGAAGCAAAAAATTATACCTACACAAATTGATAGCGTTATATCAGCCGAGCTTCCAAATCAAGCCGAAGATCCCATTCTTTTTGAAATAATCAAGAAAAATATGATTCATTGGCCATACGGTACTTTTAATCCTAATTCACCATGTATGCAAAACGGCAAATGCACAAAGCGATATCCACGTGAGTTGATTACTGAAACTCAAACTGGAGGTGATGGATATCCTCTGTATAGGCGAAGAAATCCCACTAATGGTGGATACACAACTACTATTAAGATGCGAAGTGTAGATATCGACATAGACGATAGATGGATCGTGTCATACTCGCCACTACTTTCAAAAATGTTTAATGCTCACATCAATGTTGAGTATTGTAATTCGGTAAAGTCCATAAAATATATTTGTAAATATGTTAACAAGGGCAGTGACATGGCAGTATTCGGATTAGCAAATCGAGGTGATGAGATCACGCAATATCAAACAGGGCGCTACATCAGCAGTAACGAAGCAGTATGGCGGATATTTGCATTCAATATTCACGAACGATATCCAACGGTTCAACATCTCGCTGTTCATTTGGAAAATGGTCAGCGGGTTTACTTCACTTCACAGAGCAACCACAAAACACAACACTGACTGCTTTTTTCGAATTGTGTACATCCGAAAATTTTGCTAAAACGTTGCTGTATCAAGATGTGCCCAAATATTATACTTGGAACACATCGACAAAAAAGTTCAACAGAAGAAAAAGAGGTGCAATTGTTCCAGAGCATCCTGGTATATATTCGTCCGATGCATTGGGACGGGTGTATACTGTTCATCCAAATAACGCCGAGTGCTATTATTTGCGGTTGTTGCTGCATACAATCAAAGGGCCGACATCATTCCTTGCATTGAAAACCATCGACGGAGTAGAATGCCAAACGTACAGAGAAGCGTGCTTTAAACTGGGCTTACTTGAGAATGATCAGAATTGGAACACAACTCTGACCGAAGCATCACTCACGTGCCATCCAAAGCAAATACGAACTTTGTTTGCGATAATTTTAACAACATGCGCACCATCGAATCCTCGGCAACTGTGGCAAATGCATCGTGAAAGCCTCAGTGAAGATATTCTAAGACAAGCACGTGC
>NW_016205589.1:0-2173 GCF_001687245.7 Rhagoletis zephyria
CTGCCTCTCTGGTATGACAGCCGGTCCAAAGACAAAACTTTAACCCAGCCATGAAATAATAACAACACTAAATCGAAGCGTAGGAAAGATAAAATAAAACGATCTGAGCCACGAGTGAAGGTGTCGAGTTTCAAGCAAAATGGAATGCGTGTGGGTACAATGGTAAAGGTAAAGGTGAAAGGGTAAGTGACCAAACCACACGAGAAACAAATTAAATAAATAAATGAGTAAACAAAACATCAGACAAATAATCAAAAAGAAAACATGTAATAAAGTCCAAGCTCGGGCGGAACCGAACATTAAATAATCGGCGCAAGTATTGAATATATGATTTTAATCTTTCCGAAAGCTACCGCTACATGATAAGCGGGTGTATAAATTTTAAGTAAACTAGCATCCTTAAATTTTCAAATATTGAAATTTAAAGCATTTCTGAAATTTACCATTATAGTTTTGGTACAAATTGTTAGAACGGTTAGCGAGATACATATATGTGATCATAAGTGGGCGGTGCCACGCCCATTTTCCCAAATTTTATCATAAACGTATTTCTTTGTAAAGAATGGTTGAAAGCATCAATTTTGAATAAATTAGCTTTAATGTTTACTGATTTATCGAAGATTTCGTATTTCTCAAAACCACCGTTATATGGGAGGTAGGCGTGGTTGTTGACCGATTTTTCCCATTTTCAATACCATCAGTCCTACGCCCGAAAGAAGTGCACGTACAATGTTTCGTTAAGATATCTAAATTTTTACTCGAGTTATCGTGTGCACAGACGGACGGACGGACAGAGAGTAGGCGCTTAATCGATTTCTCTTTTCATTATGATTATTTATGTATACATCTGTCTATATCTATATCGATTCATTTTGCCTGTTACAAACAGCCGTTAGGTGAACAAAGTTATATTACCCTTGTGCACAAGTGCGCTCTGGTATAAACAAATTAAGTAGAGCAGGAGGAGGAACAGGAGGTAACAAGGTAGCCAACTCAGTTTTGAGAATTCCCCGATTTCGATAATAAAATTCCTCGATTTTTCCCGAAAATTTTTAAACTTCCCCACCCATAGATATATCTTTATTAGCAAAAAAGAAATATGTATTTTGATATATTTCTTGTCTTTCTGTTTATTTTATTTTTAAAGGTAATTCATCTATGTATTCATAAACCAAACCAAACGTACATAAAGTTAGTTGATAAACAAAGAATAAAAAATGTGCATAAAGTAAGTATTTACATACATACACTGGTCGAACAACTTTCAGTCGACCCCAATTTCGACCAGTTTCCACAATTTTTTTTTGTTATTTAATTTGAGTTACTTTTTGTTTTAATATACATAGTTCATTCCTTAGCTAAACTCGTATAAAACCAAGTTTCAAAGTTTGTGCAATATTAAAAAAAGGCATTCAACCAGCTTTCGTAAAAATTTCTAGCATTTTAATTTGATTTTCTAGAAAGATTTTGAAAAGTTTTGTAGCCCACTCAATTCCAATATAGTAAAGTGCAAGTTTTAAGTGGCTAAAAATTTTCTTTTAGAATTTTTCGCCGAAGGTGTTGCGGTTTTGTATTTATTCGTTATGTGGAAGCAAATTCGGCAGAGAAAATTCCAACAAATCAACGATAATTTGCATAATTTCCAGGGTTGCATAATCAGTACTTTAGTTGCTGTTGCATTTCATATGGAACTTTTTTGACTTATTATGAAATTAGTGAAGCAAAAAAAAAATTAGTTAACACCTAATTCCTCAAGAGAAAAAATAGTTCATCCCCCGATTCCCCACGTTAACTGAAATTCCCCACAAAAAACTGTCCTTTCCCCGATTCTCCACGCAAACTGAAATTCCCCGCAAATCGGGGAACGAGTTGGCTTCCTTGGGAGGTAATGAAAACTCAATGAGGCGATCAATGTTGCCAGATTCACAGTTTTAACGCTTAGTTACAGTGGTTTAGACCAGTTTACAGTGGTTTCAATTAAGTCCTAGTACAAATTACAGTTATTTAAAAAATTTTCGATTTCAACAAATAAATTAAAATTTCTCTTTCGGCTATTTTGTAAGTCAATTTTTAATTTAAAAACTATGGCGAAGAAGCAGCGTTTTCTCATTTGAAACTGTTTCAGCTGTACTTTGCATTCAAGTCCCCACAGCAAATGTGGAAAGAATATGTT
>NW_016205590.1:0-187 GCF_001687245.7 Rhagoletis zephyria
GCAAAAGGAATGCCACATCGAACGCCAAAGACAATTTTGTACGGATTTGGTACTGATAAAAATTGCTGTGGATTTTATATATGTATTTAGTTTTAAAAATATCAGCAATGTAATTAAATGTTATGTTTCTGCAAGAAAACTCGAATATGAAAGAAACCAAATAAAAATTAAACCAGCTGATGGTCAA
>NW_016205590.1:212-2173 GCF_001687245.7 Rhagoletis zephyria
GTTTTATCTGGCAAGGCCTCTAATGATTTCGACGACAACGTGATGAAGACCTGAACTGGCCAAACAGGCTACAACTTATTTTACCTACCTTGATCCATATTGTAAATCATTGCTTCACCACCTCTTGTTTCCCTGATGCATGGAAGGTTGCAACTGTGATTCCGGTAGCTAAAAATAAATTTGCATGTAGTGATTTTCGTCCTATTAGTATCTTGCCTGTCTTGTCTTAAGTACTTGAGTCTTTGATGTCTGAACAAATATATGCCCATCTTGAGAAATTTAGGTTCTTGTCCCCGTTCCAGTCCGAAGCTAGAGCTAGACACAGTTGTTCCACGGCTATGATTCAAATACTTGACGACATTCGGATATCCTCTGATAAAAACCACCTGACACTATTATGCCTTTTGGATTTCTCCAAAGCTTTCAACTCAGTTAGTCATGAACTACTATGCCTCAAACTCAAAAACTATTTTGGGTTTAGTGACTTTGCCGTGCAGTTAATGAAGAGCTATCTGTCCGACCGAACCCAGAGAGTAAAAGTTGGTGCTGAAGTATCTAAACTAAAACCACTATTAACGGGTGTACCCCAAGGCTCTATTTTAGGGCCATTGCTATTTAGTTTGGTTATTAATGACATTTTCAGTACTTGCCAATATGCAAAAAGGCATGCTTACGCGGACGACATACAGATTTATTTGTCAGGAACTTTTGAAGACATGGCTAACTTGTGCGCTAATTTCAATGTCTATACCGTCTTGGTCTTCGAAAAATGGTCTTTGTCTCAACTGTGATAAATCCTTTGTGTTTCCTGTATGTAAAAGAAATATTAAATTTGATATTATTCCGTCCTTGTACATTGGTGATAAATCTCTTAAATTTATTTCTAAAGTGACTAATCTTGGTGTTGTTATAAACACTAACCTAACATGCACTGATCATGTTAACTCTGTCGTAGGCAAAGTCTATTATACTTTAAGAAATTTAAGAATGTCTGCAACTTTTGCACCATTAATCCTTAGACGTAAACTGGTCATTCAATTAATATTGCCAATTATCTGCTATTCTGAGCTAGTCCTCAGCAGCCTAGATTCTCAATCTTCCCATAAAATTGATGTAGTATTCAATCATATTACTCGATATGTCTTTGGGCTATCGAAATTTGAGCGAATATCCGATTGGAAATCACGACTGTTGGGCTGCAGTATCTCTGAATACCTAAATGCAAGAAATTGTATTTTTCTATTTCGCCTAATGATGGATAAAGATCCTAGATATCTATGCGAAAAATTATCCTTCTCAAAGTCTGCACGCCTTACTGACGTGATTATACCTAGGTACCATTATCTAGCATCTGGAAGACTATTTTTCGTCAATGCTATGTTTTAGATATAGGCTAATTGAAAATTATATGTCGTTCTTTTTCTTTTTAATATTGATTTATTTATTAACTATTTTTATATATATTTTTTATTTTTTTTTCCTCTCGGTTTTATATAGATTTGTAAGTTTTGCCTAATGCTATTTGTCAGGCTTTGTTTGACATGATGTACTATGCACTTTTTATTCTCAACTCTTATTCTTGTCATTATTTTAAGTTACCGTTGTACTAAAAAAAAATCTTTGGGATCTTATTGTACTAATTTTCTTTATAATTATAAATGAAAAGAAAATGAAATTAACAGTGAGATCATCCGCACCTTCACCAGCATTGGATTTCAGCTGCCTCGGCACCGGCGTTAGCCTGGCACACAATTACGGCCTCCAGACCGTAGTAGACTTAATCCTACAACTTCTGATTTTTCCGCATGACACTAACCGCCTCTTCAAATGCGAAAATCCCCTCNGGCGTTAGCCTGGCACACAATTACGGCCTCCAGACCGTAGTAGACTTAATCCTACAACTTCTGATTTTTCCGCATGACACTAACCGCCTCTTCAAATGCGAAAATCCCCTCTACTTA
>NW_016205592.1:0-2173 GCF_001687245.7 Rhagoletis zephyria
ATCACCACCAGTGCCCGAACTGATGAATTCACAATGTGCAAAACCAGGCCTGCTGGCAGGAAGAAAGGGCATTCTCCGCCTAATTTTTCTTCCTCCCTCTGCCTGTAGGCAAGATTCTGTGCAATGCAAGATTGCACCCACAGATTCACCAATTTCTCTCCCTTTAAAAAGTAAGATTCTGTATTTGGCGAGGGCGCTGGTTGTGTGTTTGCGGCAGCAGTGTGTGTCAGTGCATCAACGTCTACTGCTCTACACAGAGTAAACACACATCAACGATTTTCTCCTTCTTCTTTGACCAAGAAAAAGAAGAGGATGATGGTGATGGTGGCTATAAATATCTCCCTTCCCCTTCCGATGGCTTGCCAAGAAAAAGTAGACTAGTTTTAGAGCAGTAAAGAAGGGGAGGAGGTGTGGCAGCACTGGCATCCTCCCACTTCTGTTTGTACACTGTGTGTGACGTGCTCGGAAACCTAAAATGGCGTGTTGAAGATGCGGCATCGATGGTGGTTGCCTCTACTTTTGCACTGAGAAATTCCATCTTTTCGTGGTAGTGGCAGCATCATCAGCATTCTCCTGCCTTCAAGCAACTCAAAGACTAGAGAGTTTTGTCTGTCTGAAGATTTTTTTCCATCCCCAGAAGTCGTCCTCTCTTCTCGATTAGGTTGGTGTGCCGCTGAGTGTTTTCTTGCGAGTTTTTGCTCTACATTTTTCTGTTTCTTTCATTTCACCTCTAACCAAAACTTCTGTTTTTTCATATTCTCTTGCATTGTCGGTTACCAGTTTTTTCTCGTTAACTTCTTTCAACAAAACNAAAATGGTAAGTTTTTGGCTTGTTAGAGTCACTAAAATGACCCCCTTTTTTCCTGTCTACTGACCACAACCAACTTCTGCTTCTTCCTTTTTCTTTTTTTGGTGAAATGCAACCAACCAACTGACCAAAATGTTAACTCCAGTCGGTCGAAGAACTATCAAAAGAGCAAGTGCAGAGTAAGTATTATCTTTCTGGTGTTTTTATTCTTTTCTTTTTGACATTTCACAAAAAACAACAAAAGTTTTCAGCCATTTTTTCGCTTTGTTTTGTTCCAACACATTTGTCATTTTTTCATCTTTTTGTTCTTCTTTTTGCTCTTACTTTTACTTTTTTGACATTTCTTAGGGTGGGGGTAGAACTTGGGTTTCACTCTCACACATTAGTAGTAGTTGGGGAAGTCAATTTAATTAGCGATGCTTGAAAGTGGCACACAATTTGTCGTCACACACTCGAAGTGAGCCCAGCACACTTTTCTTGTGCTACAAAAAAACTACATTTTTAGATAAAAGAGCAAACTTTTTTATGTGTTTTAGCATCTAGAGCGCGAGCAAGCACACTCTCACACACACTTCTAATTGGCCTTTACTGCAGTTTTGTTGGTGCTAAAGACCAACGTCAAAAGTGCTAATTTCCTTTCATTAGCGGGCCGCTTTAGCCTGCCTTAGCTGCTGCGGAAATGTGTGTGAGCACTACTGGTAGGACACTGAGGGGACACATTCATTCATTGCATTCATTGCACTTGCCTCCTTCTTTCTTGGCTTCTCCATTCTTTTCTGCTACGTGAATATAATAGAAAAGGGAGAAGGGAAAAGTGTTGATAGCAGTGGAAAAATAACAGGGTCTCTGACGACACAAAGAACCAACAGCAGAACAACAGACTAAATCAAACAAATGATAAAAGTTTTTTCCGTTGATGACTATCGACGACCAGAGAAAAACAGTTTTACCTTTTGAGTAGGTGTTCGCCCTTTTTCTCTGATCTTGACCGGATCTAAGTTGTGTGTGCGGCTCTGCAGTACTTTACTAACTAAATTTAGTACTGTGAAGTAGTTTGCGTGATGAAGCACTCCCACTGCTGCTGCACTACAGTGCCTGGTAATAGATATTCAGCCGCGACGGCGGCGGCAGCAGCACTTGACACACTGGTCAACACTGGGCAACTCTGGGCAAACAGCAGGCGAGTTGAGCAAATTGAACAAAAAATTAATTGCTTTCAATAGAGTCACCAGAAGTCCTCCTCCTCTTCTGGAGACCCTTCATTTTCCTTTCCCTTCCTTTCCTCAAGTTGGCTCCTCTTGTTCTTTGCCCCCTCTTTTTTTCCGGGCAAGCAAATCGAGTGAATGAGTGAGCGAACGAGTGAGT
>NW_016205593.1:0-2173 GCF_001687245.7 Rhagoletis zephyria
CTCCAATTTACCACAAATAGACTACATGATCCAACGATTTTTGCAGGGAGGTTGCATTTTAAATGCAGCAAAAACGTTGCATTAGGCTTATAAGACAAATCTGCAAAATATTTTTCTTTCAACACAGGATTTGGAAACTATAACTTAATTATGTAACGATATACAAATCATGTGTTGAGATAAACATACTTGGTTTACGCAACTAAACTCTTTTCTCAGTGTAAATTACAAAAACAACATGCATCCAAGCAACATATCACGATTCAATTTCTTTATTAAAAAAAGCATGAATAAGTTATTGCATTTTTGTGATTGCAATTAAAATGTTTGATTGAATCAGTAAATTGATTGCAATCACAATCATTGCAATCAAATTTGCTTACAAATAAATTTATTGTAGTTTTACAATCCGAAAAAAGCAATTAATTTTGGTTGTAGTTCTATTAGTAGCAGGATCATTGATGGCTAAAAAACTTTATTCCAAATTTTTACAGCTCTGCCGCGTATCAAGATAATACAAAACCGCATATGTGAGGTTGCATAAATTATTTTCTGGAGAGTAAAAACACTCATATTTCAAAATCGCATTTCTGGCTAGTATATTTCAGGACGAATGGATATGGATTGAGCCAATAGCTTGTGTGGGCCAATCTAATTTTTGGCAGCAACGTGTACTGGAAGGGATAGGAGGGCATTGGAAGAGATAGGAAGGTATTGGATGGGATAGGAAGGCATTTGAAGGGATGAGAAGGCATTGGAAGGGATAGGATCATATTGGGAAGGATAGGATCATATTGGAAAGGATAGGAAGGCATTGGATGGGATAGGAAGGCATTTGAAGGGATGAGAAGGGATTGGAAGGGATAGGATCATATTGGAAAGGATAAGAAGGCATTGGTTTATCCCATCTTTCCGTTCATCACAGAATGGTAGAAGAAACTCATACGGGTGTTTAATTCAATTCTGTACCAATTCAATGCTTAATGCTGTACTAACTTCTTTGTATCAACGATGAAAAATGCTTATGTGGAAAGTGCGGGCATAGTTACGAGTACGATTACGCATACAATTTTGTATTTTTAATTTAATTTTTGAAAATTTTCCTTCGTTATGTAGCTGCGCCTACCTGGCTAAGCCTCTGCCAGACATCTCGGTCTGGAATTTTGGCCTGCAATTTCCTTCCAAAGCAGATTTACCAATCGGAGAACGCGCAAATTCCAAGACCTGGTATTTTGCTCAAAATTCCTTTGTGTTGAGTCTTGTTTATAAAAGTACTGTCAGAATTTTGCATTTGCAAATTCCTCGAAGCTGCTGCTGCTTGGGCTAAAATGTGGAGTGGGTTCCCGCCTAGGGGCGATTCTAAGGCCGCGATTGCACACGTCGCCGACAGTAGAGCCAGCTTTTGAAGTATGTTCAGACGTGAAACGGCAGTTTTATACAGCGTTTTTGGCCACCAGACTATGGAGGTATAAGTTACAATCGGACGGACTATAGTTCAGTATAGCCATTCAATTAGTTTGGAGTTTAGACGCCATTTTCGACCGAAAAGTCTTCGATAGGCACACATGGCTCGGGTGGCTTTGCTAAATGTTTTGTATAGATGTGAATTCCAACTTAGTCTCTCATCCAGGGTCACCCCCGAGATATTTGGCTTCGTCAGAGAATTCAAGCACTGTTTCGCAAACGGTAACCGAGCCAATGTTCGGCTGGTACCTTCTTGTAAACGACACCAGAACAGCCTTTTGCGGGATTATGCGTAGGCACTTATTGGAACACCTTAAAGCAGAGTGTGAGTAGACATGATTGGGGGTTAAACAGACTCAATGTCCGTTATTACTTTACATTTTAATATTAAAGTTAAAATTCAATGTGTTGGTGTTGGTTGACATTTCCGGGGATGGTAAGAAGATTGATTTTGGAACGAATTTCCGTCATCCCTTGGCAAGCTGGGTCTGCAGACAAACCGGTTTCGGCGTTGTGCCATCTTTTCGAAAAATGACACTGAAGGTGGCACAACGCCCAAACCGGTTTGTCTGCAAACCAAGCTTGACAAGAGATGGCGGAAATTCGTTCCAAAATAAATTTAAATTCAATATTACGTTCAGCTGCTCTGAACTCGCATGCTCGCTCTTGACTTGTATTTAAAGCATCAAACTTGTTCGCTTTTACTTCT
>NW_016205594.1:0-2173 GCF_001687245.7 Rhagoletis zephyria
TGCGGTAGTCGTTCGTCCAAGGCATTTTAGATTACGATTACAGTAATCGCAATTTTAACTTTCAATGATTACAATAATTTTAAATTTACAATTTTTCTAATTACAATCTTTTGAGTAATCTTAATCGAAGAAATTCTATAAATTTGCGAAATATAAATGCGCGTTTAACGATAATATGAGAATAATATGTATTTATCAAAAAAATATACAAATAAAATGAACTAATATCAAAATAAAAATAATAAGTAAAGTAAGCCTTTTTTCCTGTTCTTCTTTTGCCCACCACAAACATCAAGGGAATTGCACTATGCAAAAACAGAAGGGAGTTATACACAGTTTAAGAATATAGTCATATTTACACTACATACATACTAAAATTATAAACTTTGTACCATCTGATGTGTGTTTTTTATTGTTTCCTATCATTTTCCATGCAACTCTTAAAAACCCGTTTTTTTCAAAAAGAAATTCAAATCTGAAAATTACTTATTCAACACCATCGTCATTGACCTACTCTCCCTTAGAGGTTTCTACGCAGATAACTTAAATATTTTCTCATACCAAGTCAATAGTTTCGAAAAAGCGGCTAACCACTTAAGGTAATCCTATATGTATGTATGTATGCGAAATGCGTTTGTGTGCTGCCTGCCCAAGCCTTCGTCCTTGCCATATTTGATTACACCGTCCATTCCACCTGTAGATATCATTTAGCGTTGTGTTGTAGCACGAAACTTTGTTGTTGGTATTAGTTGTTGTTCTTACGCTTGCCGTATTCATTAGTAAATGCTGTACATTTTGCGCAGCCCGTAAATTTTAATCAAGTTGTCACTGTGTGGATATGTACTGGTGCATAGTGTGCACGCGAATGCAAGTAAGTGTGCGCATGCGCAACCACATAGTATTTGTAGTAACGTATGGCGTTTTTTTTTTGGGTTGCAGTGGTTTGGGATTTTTCGTTTATTTTAACTGATTTTTTTATATTTATTTTTGCTTATTTACTTCTACACCTGATTAAGTTCGCTGCTACCGTTGTAACGGTGACAACAGTCAATCAGTGTGCTTTGCGGCTGCTTTCGTACGCCTTGTCGTTGTTGCTGTCAATTCTTAATGGAATTGCACAAATTTTTGCAAGCGATGTGTTTACTTATTTATGCTAAAAAGTACTGTTAAACAATGTTAAAATCCATCACTCAGTGTACTTTCGTTGCAGATTTTTTTTTTTTGATATTTTTTTTCGGATATTTGTATGCGCTCCAAATTCCATGGTGGCAAACAAAATCTGTCAACTGTGGTTGAACGGTATAAAGATATCAATTTGCTCCGTGTTGAATAATAGCTTACTGAGCTGAATAAAACTACCTTTTGCGCACCAATTTTGGCAACTAGTCAGTCGGGCAAAACAAAACAGAAAAAAACCATGTAATTCAATTAAATTTTTTTGTATTAATACAAGAATATTTCATAAACTGGCTTGTTTGCAATTCATTTCTTAGGTTATAATTAAATTTCTTTAAAAATTAACTTATTGAAATGTGCAATGAGTTGGCTTTATAATTTTTGGTGCTGAAGAATAAATAACTTAATTTGTTCTTTATTAAACATGAAGTCGTTTTCGAAATCAGCAGTTGAAGTGATGTGGGAACTGTTTTAGCTTTTTACTAACGTGCAATATCTACATCAGGGTGGTAAAATAAGTAAAGTCGGAATTTTAATGCTCTCACCCCCTAGGATTGTTCTATACCGAAAAAAAATATAAACCATATTTTTTATTTTGAAATAAAAAAAAAAAATTACAAGTAGCCTAACCGCTCAAAATTTTTCATGTATTTTATATGGCAAAAACAATTTTTCGTAGAAATGGTATTGAATTCTTGAAAATCAATATTCTTCGAACGGAAAACTCTGCTTCTCTTCAGGAGACTTCCAATAATAATACTCAATTGTTTACTTAACCAATTTTTAATACTAGCGATTTTTATGTATTGGTTCCGAATTGCATTTTCGGGGGTTTTTGGTGGACCTAAAAAATATAGTTAAATAAATAATTCTGTGTTTCTGTGCTTATTTCGGTACTTGGAAAATTTAAATGAATTATCGATTTATCTGCATACAAGCATCACATTCAATATTTCCAAATTACGATTTTAAGTTCATCATCACTCATCACTTTCTG
>NW_016205595.1:0-2173 GCF_001687245.7 Rhagoletis zephyria
CATTCCGAAAAGTGTTTTTGTAAACTTCGTCAATTCGATGCACCGACTACGTGAAGAGGTAATCAGGCAAGGCGGCGGTTCAATAAGCTATTAAAGCAATAACATTTTTGTAAGAATTTTTGGGTCAAAGTTCAATTTATTTAGAAATAATACCTTGTTTCTATTATTTCTTCCAGGTCAAAATTAAAAAATGGGACGCAATTTATGTATGGCTTATTGCACTTGCTAAAGAAGTCTAGATTTTAATTAACGTAAACAAAATTTACGAAATAGGAATATATTTAAAATGAAAGAGTTTTTCAAACAATAAAAAATATATGAAAGCTGTACGTTTCTNCCAAAAATACGGGATTTACAAAAATTTAACGGGACAAATGAGAAATAAAGAATTTGCTTTAAAAGCCAAACTACGAACCATATATTAACAAAGATGATCCTTTTCAACGAAGTGATGCTCAGCTTAGTTATAAGCTTATGATAAATTTCATTTATTTCATGGCAACACTTTTAATTTATGCAAAAATATACCATAAAAATAAAGTAACAGATACAGTTGCGGTCAAATTAATAGCAGCGAAATTCAAAATGATGCTGTTGGCAACTTCTCTTTATTTATTTATTGTTAATAACTCTCGTTTAAAATATGGGTCCATCTATAGCAGATACCACATAAATAAAAGTTTCAAAAGCTTGCAAAAAGTTTACCAAAATTAATTAAACTTAAAGAATTTTCATGAAAATTTCGATATTTTTAATAAGATTTTCTAGAAAGATTTCGAGTATGCGGTTTTATAGGTGCAAGTTTCAAGTCGTTAAAAATTACAATTGATTATTTAGATTTTTTGTGGAGGGTGCTGCGCATTTTCTTTCCTATAAAAGTCAGTTTTGTTCATGCATTATAAGGAAGCAAATTCGCAACACTCTCCACAAAAAAATCTAAAAAATCAACGGTTATTTTTAGCTACATATATTTCTCTTACAGAGTTGCATGCAATAATACTTGCTAATAACCTACTCACAATAGCCGCGTGAAACCATGACCATGTTGAGTACAAGTTTGCAGGTTAAAAAGAATAATGAGATTGTCGCCGAAAAAAATCTTTTCCCGGAGGAACATTTCAAATTTAATGCAAAATACAGGTCGCCCCGGCAAATGCGGGACATTTGGCAACACTAATGTATACACACGTGCATACATTTGAATGCGCTATCATGATATCGCTGTTTACATCAATTATAAACGCCAGCAAAAAATTAATAAAAACAATGGTAACACACATTTCTTTGTAAAGTTAATTGATTGTACTTATGCGCCGTGCCAAGCCTTAAATAAAATTCCATAGTCAACGCTAAGACCGACTCGTATTCTATAAAATTCGCAAAAATGTGCAACTTCAAACTTCAGTCGATCAAAATCATTGAAAAGCAACATTCTAAGATGTGGCGACTTATTGTTCCAATCGCGTTTCTCTGTACCGGTTTCAGCTTCGACATTGAAGATATATCGCAGACGGTCAGTTTTGAAACGAACTTCGTGCCTTCATTTCAATACTTTATTTTTAACCGACTTCTCAAAACGGAGAAGGCTATAATTTCGTTGGAATATTTTTTGTTTTTTGTTTTTTATGTACGTTACCGCATAACTTTGGACCCCGTCAACCGATTAATAATCGATAATTCTTTTTCTATTAATTTTAATTTGGTTTAAATGCGATCATTGGCTCATAAAGAAATTAACGATAATCTTAAATTTGTATATGAGAATTGAAGTCGGTTTGTTTTTTGGTCAAAATTACTTGTATTTTTATTTTTTCACCACTTTATTTCATTTCAATACCGTTTTTATTTCTGATATTCTTATATAGATCTGCAAAAATGCCACTGCTGGCGATGTTGTCCCGAATCCACAAGATTGCAGTTCATATTTCATCTGTGACAAAGTTCCATTGATAAGCTTCTGCGATGTTGGACTACATTTTGATGCCAAATATAAAGTCTGCAACTGGCCTGCCTTGGCGAAATGTCAAGTAACTCAGGTACTTTTGATTTGTTTTTTACTTTACTGTGTATCGATTTGAATTTCAGACTAATATCGTCCAGAATAGCGACCCTCAAGTTCAGCCCAAGCAGGCCTCTGTCGTAAGAATGACAAAAAATTCAACTGATTCAAAAG
>NW_016205596.1:0-2173 GCF_001687245.7 Rhagoletis zephyria
GATCTAGAAGAGATAGTTTTAATTAATAAAAATAACTTTAATTTAATTAGCTTTAGAATTTAACTAAAAAAGATTTTAAAGAAAGAATCTTACTCTACTAGATTTATATTAGATCTCTAAGATTCTAGAGTTCTTTATATAGTTATTAATAATAAATCTATAATTCCTATTATAATTATTACTATAATTTAGTCTAAAGTTAACTAATCATATTAGTTAATATTATTAAATAAATAAATAATAAAATAGAATAAAAGAAAGAAAAATTCACATTCTCTTAAAACCTTAATATCTTAAAAATCTTAATAAATCTTATAATCTTATATATACCAGTACAGTTACAACTACTAGACTTTAAAATCTTAAAATCTTAAAAATTTTAATACTTTTATTATTTCTTTTTTAAAGATATAAAAAAAAAATATTAATTATTATATTACAGCTCTATTAGAGCTGTAGTTAAAAATAATAATAAATATTATTCTTATATATAGTTTAGATAGCTAACAATAAGAATAATTAATATAAGAAGAAAAAGAAGAAGAGGAACACCACCAGCATTAATATAATATATATCCTTGTTGATGATGATCGAGATAATCCGGAACGGGATATAGTTATTCCGGTTAAGCGAGAACTCATATATGTGGCCGGATTCGGCGCATATTAGATAGTCAAGCACTCTGAATATCGTGTACTCTATGCTACGTTAGATGGAGTAATATAACCGCCTATTGCTTGTTTTATTCTGTTGTTATAACCTCGTCCAATTGGTCCATCGACTCCCTCAGTCGTTTCCCCTGAGCCGACGACCTCCGAATCCACTTCACTTGTCAACTCATCACATGACCAGGCTGTGACACCATCAACATATATAAACATGCTCAAACCCCCAAAATATCCAAAATTGCATGTGATTTTCAAGTATCTTACCCATACCTCTACTGAGTACTGACACCTCCAGGGGATTCCATGGACCATGATCCATCTCAACTCAATAATCAAAACTGCAAGTCTTGCCTTAATAGACAACAGAAAGAGGCTCTTAAGGACTGGCTGGATATTTCACGGTTTCACCTAAATAACACCTATTTACTATTATGCCCCAACTACCCAACAAATCCAGGGCTATGTCAATGATATCCTTGCCCAAATTGGCAGCAGCCCAAAGCTATGAAGACCCTAATCAACCACCCCCTCAAGTCAGTAAAATATGGGTTTATTGCTTTATTAAAACACTCCCTCCTGAATACTAACACTGCAAGTAAAAGCTAATCAATCCTAAACACCTGAATTGAGAACTCTGAAGACGTCTCAAATGTGGTGACCTGGTTTAATTACTTTAAGGCATTAGTTGATCAAATCATCAACATGGGATTCAAGCAAAGGACATCTATAATTTTAATGAGATTAGATTCTTAGAAGACCAAGGATGGACACCAGCAGTGGTGACTAGAGTCTAGACATTCTGAAAGAAATAAGAATTTGTTATTTGGCAGCATTTGCCATCCTCTTTTTCTTGCAACTCTCTTACTATAGTAGAGTGTATTTCTGCAGATGGCTCAGTTTGTCACAGCCTGGTCATGTGATAAGTTGACAAGGATATATATCATATTAACACTAGTAATATTCCTCTTCCCCTTTTCTTCTTATATTAATTATTCTTGTTGTTAGTTATCTAGATTATATATAAGAGTAATATTTATTATTATTTTTAATCACAACTCTAGCAGAGCTGTAATATAATAATTAATATTCTTTTTTTATATCTTTAAAAGAGAAATAATAAAGATATTAAGGTTTTTAAGATTTTAAGATTTAAAGTTAAAATCTAGTAGTTATAACTATACTGGTATATATAAGATTATAAGATTATAAGATTTATCAAGATTTTAAGAGAATATAAATTTTTCTTTCTTTTTTTCTATTTTATTATTTATTTATTTAATAATATTAATTAATATAATTAATTAATTTTAGACTAAACTATAGTAACAGTTACAATAGAAACTATAGATTTATTATTAATAATTATATAAAGAACTCTAAAATTTTAGAGGTTTAATACAGACTCAGTAGAGTAAGATTCTTTTTCTAAAATCTTTTTTAATTAAATTTTAAGATTAATTAAATTAAAGTTATTTTTATTAATTAAAACTATCTCTTCTAGATC
>NW_016205597.1:0-2173 GCF_001687245.7 Rhagoletis zephyria
AATAACCATTGCAAGATACTTTCCAGAGCCCATAGCACAACAGCTTTAAGAAAATGATGAACTTAAGGCGCAAACGAACGAAGTGACAACGAAAGGGAAAGAGTAAGAGACGAGACGCTAAGACTATGGTAAGATAGGTGGCAAATCGAAAGCCGCGGCAGATTGACGGCTAGGCTAATAAAAGACCTAAAACTGTGGACCCAAAGATAACATGGCGAAGTAAACTATTACGTCACGCAAATGCNGGGCATGGTTACTTTCGCTAATACCTTTATAGAATGGGAAAATCCGAAGAGCCGTCATACATACATATATAGCGACGCAGAAGATGCAAAAGATGGGAAACCGAGCGCAATAATCTACAAGACCTCTTAGGACCAATTAACTCAGATAACTTCATCCATGCCATGCTTCATAGTGAAACTCCTCTACAAGAACATGGCTAAATATGCAGATTAGAGTCAAGAAGCGGGACCTGGACGCAGGTGCACCAAGGGAACTTTAGTTAATGAGAAATATGGAATGCCACCCTGAAGCAATGCGATTAGTGGTCCCAGGGCGGCCGACACACACTGTTTCGATTATCGATTGATTGGGGATTTTCCGGATATCTGAGGGCTTATAGATAAGTGGACCACTGGACAATGTGTCGAATGTTCTACTTTTTATTATCTTATATTATTTTCTACCCTTTGGCGTAATTAACCTCTAATATCCCTAAAGGCATTTTTTGCATTATAATCAATCACGGGGACCAAGGTACAGTATCACCACCCAAATAGGCATTAAAATGTATTTAAGAACTATTTATGAATAAATTCCACACTTAGTAATTAGCTGGTTTCTCCAACTCAAATTAACTTAGTTTAGCCATTTTTTGGACTTAAGTCACAAGTTAGCTTACTTTTACACAGCTTATTCTTGGCTAAATCTAAAAAATTGGCTAAACTAAGTTAAGTTGAGTTGGAGAAACCAGCCCATAGTGTTTTAATCTCTTTCTTATGAGAATGTCCGCTTCACCTCGAGGTTTTCACTTGTATGTAGATGCGTGGTATCATATATTTTATATCCATTAAATGGAAATTTATTTAACTAATAGCATTTAATTGTAGAATATTATTCTATAAGAATATTATTATAACATGAATACTATACATATTATATACATTTATTGCCGGTAGAAGATGAACGAAAATAAAAAAACATTGATTCAGTCATGGGATCGAGAGAGAGAGCAAATGAAGAAAGTAAGCCCATATCGCCACATACTTCGTATCTGAATAACAAGCGGATAGGATTATTACGAACACAGGAAACTAAAGACCACTCATTTAGTGCCATTAACGAATTCAATTTCGACAAGGAAAATATTGCAATCGAGATGACACCGAAATTATTGTATCCAACAGAGGTAAATATGTTGTAAAAAAAACCTTAAACAGAAGTTCACAAAAGTTGAAATAAAACTATTCGTCGATTTAAATTGTTAAACTTTTTATATGAGCATGTTTATTTTACGAGGACGAAGCATCGAAAGCCTAACCCCGTCAGTGTGAAACTTTAACCCAAACTAAACTTCCTACCGTCATGTACCGTTCCCCTCCCGGTACCACCGTCAACGATTTCGTCGGGATTATAACACTGTGTGACTGATAAGGTTATAGATCTATTATCTTCTTCTTATTTGGCGCTATAACCGTCAAACCGATTTTGGCCAACTGACGCCAATTGGAAATGCCAAGTGAAGTCAGAATATTTTCAGAGCTGGAGGGTCGGTGTCCATTCGAACGGCATGGGCAAGCCAGCGGAGTCATTGAATTTTAATTCGCTGCACTATGTCCATGTCGTATTAAAGCTCATACAATTTATCGTTACATTGTCTACGGTACTCGCCGTCACCAACGCGTAAAGGCCCGTAAATCTTCCGCAAAATCTTTCTCTCGAATAATCCAAGAGCCACCTCATAGAATGTTGTTATTGTCGATGCTTCTGCGCCATATACTATCACGGGCATGATGAGTGACTTATAGTGTGGTTTTCGTACGTCGAGGGAGGACTTTACTCCTGAATTGGCTACTCAGTCCAAAGTAATACTTGTTGGCAAGAGCGATTCTGCGTTGGATTTCCATGCTGACATTATTGTCGGTGTTAATGCTGGTTCCCAAGTAAACGA
>NW_016205598.1:0-2172 GCF_001687245.7 Rhagoletis zephyria
ATCTGAAGAATCACTAATAAGTAGTCATTAGTATTCTTTGTCAAACCTTTGAAAATATATATTTAGGTGAATCTATTTTCAGAATTGCAATCTTGTAGAATTTTTCGGTTTTGGTAATTCCAAGTTAATTTAGTTCGTGTTCTATCGAATAATATATAAATGAGCTCATTCATTAGTTTGTATTTAGTAGAGGCGTCTAAGCATAATCCAGGACCCCTTGAACCACACATATACATACATACCTACCTACATAATAAAATTTTGCCCTTTTTCTCCTAAAACTTTTATTGGGTATCGATGTGATGATTCGACTCGAAACGACTTTAAAAACAGAACTTCATAGTGGAGACTTTTAAGAGCTCCTACGAAACAGCGAAACAATCAATGCGGCTGAGTGCTGCTGGCCGTCGCTTTCTTTAAAACTCCTTGCATGGATGAGGCAGTAAATCAGTACCTTGATCAGTAGACTGCGGATTTTTATGCAAAATATGGAGCCTAGAAATATGTATCACATAACTATAAGCAAAAAGTATAAATTTGTACTAATTTTGTTTATAGTAAAGTGGCACATACTTTTGGCCTCCGTTTTCTGCATAAAAATCCGCAGTCTATTGATCAGTTTTTCGCCAATACAGACAAACGAGGAAATATGATCCCGATAGACGTCAAAAAGCTCATCGATGAAAGCGGATAATATATCATTGATCTTTGTATAGCCTGAAAAATATACAAGCATTTTAGCAGTAAATATGCTAACAAATAGGTCAAAATAACGACCCAAACTAACGTTTCATAAAAAAAAACTATGTACGCCAAGAACGAAGTTTCGGTGCTAGCGGAAAGCTCTTCGGGATTGTTGAGAAGTACGATCACAGGTATTTAGAACGCAGCCTTGCACAGAGTTGGAGATGAGATTATTTCACATCGTCGTCCTATAAGCAGCTGCGTTGGTTAGTATGCGGCCCTGTTAATCCATCCACTCAAGCAGAGAGTTCGGGCTTGTGAGCCTAAAGAAGTACCTTGATTGCCTCTAGAGTCGATATTTACCTACATTGGCGACGTCGTTCACATCGACAGCCAATAAACTGATGCCGTAATAGCAGCTATGTGCCTCTAATATTGCCCCGCAAGCAACTTGTCTGCTGATCCTTCGCTCAAGTTTCAACCCATACTTGAAAAGTTCAGTGTTGCCTCCTTGTAACCATTGCCTTCCGTCCACGCTTTTAATTGGTTCAAGTTTAGCCATGCAGAATCTTTCCTTATTCTTATGTTCAAACTTCTTCGGTTTCCAGTCATGGCCTCGTCTAACCCAATTTCCTTCTTTCTTTTGTTTTTAATGTTAGTCAAAAACAGGGCTCACTACCAGACCCTGCGGAATGGTAGTGCGCACTCCTACCACCCACTATACCACAGCGGCAGCGCAAGCATAACTAAACTAGTCTCCATATATTTATGAAACTTTTTGCAGAAAGAGGACCCATATTGATTCCCTGTGTGGCATTTGCAGAGGTATCTTCTTCTATTCGTTACATCGTTACATCGTTGAGCTCCAGTAGAATGCCATCTCCTATAACCAATCGAGTTATTCTATGGCCTAGCGTAAATTCAAAATGTCAAAGCCAACTTACATCTCTTTAACCACAAAATTTGCAAATTCATATTGAGTTGAGGCAGGTAAGTTTATAAATTAAGCTGAACTTTGCCTGCTGTACGACATACATACATACCTTGCAATCCGCATGCTTACTACAGTCGCACGCACAACGTCGCAAGCAGCCAAAACCGAGACAACAATGGAGTGCCATTTGCATCGCAACTCTATGTAATTTGCTGCTACTCGTTCCACAACAATCACCAGCACTCTGTCAAACTCCAAAAGATCCGCCTGCTGCTCTCTAAACCAAGCCCTGATCGACTAATTGACCAGAAAAAGAATAAATTGTTAACAATTAGTGTTGCCATCTTCAGCCAAAAGACATTGAGTTGAACCCTCATATACTTGCACGTACATATATATGTAGTATGTACATTAGGGTGGTACAAAAAAATGCATCTGAAAATGTAAAGTCGCAATTGTTACGCTCTCAACCCCTAGGATTGTTCTCGACCGAAAAAATATTCCCTTTTTTTTTTTTTTTGAAATCAAAAAATATTTAGAGGTCGCTCAAAGTG
>NW_016205600.1:0-2172 GCF_001687245.7 Rhagoletis zephyria
AATATCAAATATGAATCAGTATTTTGTATAATCGCACTGATCAGAAATATATATATACATCGAAAGCAAATTTTTTTTATGAACATAAATTAGGCTGAAATAAGAATTAAGCGATAAGGGTAATACAATTATGTAACTGAAAATTGTTATGAGCGGGAGACATCTGCTGTAGTTATAGGCAAGAATCTGTTAGAATAGCACGCTTATTTTTATAATTACACAATGTAATAATGATTACAACAAGTGACCTAGTACATGTCGTATTTTAATTTTTTTTATGAATCCATTATCTATATGCTGTTTTTAGGTAAAAAAAAGACAAACAACAAAATTTTCTCATTGAAGGTCATTTGGAAGGTCAAGGTTAATTTTTATTCAATGTGGACTTACAAATTACCTTCAAAAGTAGCATTTNAAGTTTTTCAATTCCTGCGACCACGGAAATGGATTCCTAGACGCAATAGCAGCAAAAATGGGTGGTTAAAACTTTTTCGAGATATAAGCGAAAATTCTCTTTTCGAGGTCTTTCAAAGTTATTGCCAGCAGTAATTTCGAAAAACGTTTTTTGGAAAAATAAATGGATACTAAATTCGGATGTAGGCCACCTCAAATTGGTATTAAAAACTCCTGCATATTCAAAAAATCACAAAAACCTGGGCATGAATCACGTAACTTTGAAACGATTGTCGTTCAAACGATACTGACAAAACGATGTCGTCAAAACGCTGATTCATCCACTGTATAGTAGGGGTTTCTTCGTGGTTTCAAAACTTAATCTGATCTGAGGTTTATCTTAATATGCGATGCTTGCACTCTTTTATACTAAAATGAAATAAACTGTAAAACTGCATACCAAAAATAGTCCAAGAAATTCTAACTAAAAATCTTGGAATTTGGATGTAATTTTTGTGGATCTTTTCTAATTTTAGTCCAAAGTTTGAAATTTGGATTTATTATAAGCTTTTATTTTGTTTCACCTATGTGTAATCAAATCTTGCAATAAATTTTTAACCGATTTGCTAGAGACTTGAAACTTTAAACTTAGCTCAGAACCCGGGTGTCGAGCTATTTGGAAAACCCGTATTTATAGTTCGATATGGTTCAAATTTGAAATGTTTATTACCGACCCCGTTAGGTGGTGCGGGGGGTCGATTTTTTTACTAATCACTAATAAAAGCTTGTCCTTAAAAAAATGTTTTGCAAATTACTTGTTATTTTATTGTTGGATAATGAGCTATACTTTTACAATTAAATAATGAGCATTAAAGAAACAAAAGAATAATCAAAAGAGGTCAAAATATTGAGAGAATTAAGAGACAGCGGCTCCACTGCCTTCATCAAGACCTGAATTTCAGGTTATAAATAAGATTTTCAACACAATTTTTTGAAATGCCAGATTGACAACTGTACTTAAAAATTTCAGGTCTTTTTTATTTTGTAATACCGTGGTATATAGTTCACTAAGGGGGTTCTGTTAATGTTTGGGATTTTTTAGTTTTGTTAAAACCGAATGCCGTATTGCTGATTTTTATTAAAGCCGCGAATGAAAATGTTTTCAGTTAAGTGTTACAAGCACCCTTTACACAAAGCAACTAAAAATTAATTTAAGTAATACAACATAAAAAATTAATTAGGCGTCCAACGATTATTCGTTATTTAAGCTTGTTAGAGGGTATAAGTATGTAGTTAGTAGTCTCATTGGGTTAGCGTTAAAATTGAAGCCAGTTGCGTTTACGTCCAATTCACAGAGCTTCTCAATACAAAAAAGCTTAATTTTGTTGGCTAAAAGCATTTCGTATTTTACGTTAGTAGATACACAGAGGTACGGTAACTTGGTTAGCTTCTCATTATTTACAAATAGATTTTCTGGAAATTAACGGGTTTTTTACTCACCCGCTTGAACAACACGCAGCCGCGCCGCCGCTTGCACACTGCCTGCCGGATTCGTGCCGACGCACTGGAACATACCCGCGTCGGACTGCAGCAGACCAAAAATGCGCAGATTGTGACCTGCAACCAACTGCATGTAAGTGTTGGGCGTGATGACATCACCGTTCTTCAACCACTGGATCAGCGGCTTCGGCTTGCCGCGTATCGCACATTCCAACTCTAATTCTTCCTTTTCGTGAGCGGTCTTGTCCTTCGGACTCTTAATGAACTTAGGCGGCACCA
>NW_016205601.1:0-941 GCF_001687245.7 Rhagoletis zephyria
CTGAAATATTTGGCTGACAGTTTTCCGTAGAAAGAACTGTTGAAAAGGAAAGCGCGTTTTCGGGGAGGGAGGGAGTAGAGCTCTGGTATATTTTAATAGCTTCCCTCATGGTACATTTTTTAGTTGTTTTAATTTTTTGTATGTCTTTTGCCTGAATAAATTTTGGACACTTGTTCGACGAAGATGGGTGATCTGCTAAGCAGTTGGCGCAAAGAATGCGAGTGCAGTTATCAGGCTGGTGGGGTGGAAAATTACAATTAACACATGCTGGCGAGCGCTTGCAAAATTTTGCTGTGTGCCCCAGCAGCTGACAGCTCTTGCAGCGCATTGGGTTGGGGATATATTGCCTTATGCGGACGTTTCTCCAAGCAATGTCAATCTTGTCAGGAAGGTGAAATAGGTCGAATGTTAATAAAACGACACCGGATGGAACTAGTTTATCATTGGTAATCTTCTTTTGAAACTTATAGGCCGCCACTACACCTTGTGCGCTTAGCTCACTTACGATTTCACTTACACTGACATTATTGAGAAAAGGCGCGAACACGGTGCCCTTATTAAAGTTAAGATTTTCATGGTATTTTGCTTTTATGCTGCATATGCCAGGAAGCTCTTTTAAGCCAAGGAATCTTTCTGCCACGCTCTTGTTATTAACTAATAAAAGGATGTTGCCGTAGTTCAGAAATGGATTGAATTTCTCTACTTACTGCACGTATGGATTTGTCAACTGCAAAGCACGAATAGTGATTTAATGGCTTATTTTTATCAGTTGCCTCGAGGACTACGAACTTAGGGTTAGGTTTTTTAACACTAGGAAGGTCAGGGAAAAGGTCTTGCAAGTTAGTCGTTAGAGACTTATTCTTTTTGTCTTTGGATTTCTTATTCTTTTTGATGGTGGTGCTATCGGCTAGCAACGCAAACCGATTAGTACCTAAATTGGG
>NW_016205601.1:1165-1406 GCF_001687245.7 Rhagoletis zephyria
CGGCGTATAGGCAACTCCTTTTAGTGCTGTCAAAAGCGGCTTTAAAGTCGACAAATAGGTGCTGACATTATTATCGGCGTATTGTGAATACCTGCTCTATGGTGGATTTGCCAGGTCTAAAGCCTTACTGATAAGGCCCAATCAGTTTAATGACGGTGGGCTTCAGTCTTTCACACAATACGCTCGATAAGACCTTGTAACCTATGCTTAGAAGGCTGATCCCGCGGTAGTTGGCTCGAAT
>NW_016205601.1:1480-2172 GCF_001687245.7 Rhagoletis zephyria
TTCCAGTCGTCGGGCATGCGTTCATCTGACCATATTCTGCACAAGAGTTGATGCATGCACCTTATCAACTCCTCGCCGCCGTACTTGAATAGCTCAGCTGGCAGGATGTCAGCTCCAGCGGCTTTGTTGTTTTTCACACGCGTTATTGCTATACGTACCTCGTCATAGTCAGGCGGTGGAGCGTCGACTCCGTCATCATCGACTGCGGGCTCGGGTTCTTCTTCTCCACAATTTTCCGTGCTGCTACCATTTAGTAGGGCGGAATAGTGTTTAAGTACGCTCTGGACATCAGTTACTACGTCGCCATTATTGTTCTTACAGGAGTGCGCCCCGGTCTTTAAACCTTCCGTAAGTCGCCTCTCTGGTAAAATTTTCGGGCATTCCTCCGGTCGGCCAGCATTTCAAGCTCTTCGCACTCACGTATTTTTGCCTCTCTCTTCTTGTTGCGGCAAATACGTCTCGCTTCCCTCTTCAGATCCCTATAGCGGTCCCACATAGCGCGCGTTGCGCCGACCGCAGCGTGGCCCTGTAGGCGGCATCTTTTTTCTCTGCAGCTTCCTGACACTCCTCATCGTACCAGTTGATTTTTGGGGTTTGCTTATATCCGACTACTTTTTCGGCGGCGGTACTTAATGATTGGGAAAAGTGGTTTCACTGCTCACATATGTTTGTTGAAGAGTGCTCTCTGAGAG
>NW_016205603.1:0-2172 GCF_001687245.7 Rhagoletis zephyria
AAACGAGCCTCAAGAACAGCTAGGTAAATGATTTTGAAATCAGTTTTTCACATTTGTTTGTTTGGTAGATAATGCCGCCGCCAAGCAGTCTGCCACCACATTGAATGGTGACCTAATGCGTATGTCTCATTTATTCTATGCATAGGGAAGAGTTAAGACAGAACATCTTCATCTACAATTACGGGCATTGAAGCAGAAAATTATTATTTGCTTACAAGAGAAGTTTTATTTGCTTAGTAGCTTTTGCCCGCGGTCCCAGCCGCATGATTTACGGTTTAAAGTTCTGCTATCAAATTTTGCACCTCATTTTGAGGCTCTTATTGAGATGGTTATCTTCATCCATCCAGTCCCGATATTTCCTCTTCTCCGAACATGTTCACTGTTGTTTGTGTTATCTTTTGTAGATACCCAGCAGCAATAAAACGGCCAATTTCCAAAAAGCTGCAGTATCTCACCGGTTAAAATTTTAAGGGTTAGAATTGGACAGCTCTTTGCACCGAAAATATAAGCTTTAAACCAGTTCCTAAGGAACCGTTCTAGAGATAGACAAAAAACGAGGCTCTCACAGATTTGTTCACACAGAGTGGTGTTGTCTAGAGATTTTTATCGATAATGAGTTCAGCACAATAAAAAAAACTTGCAAACAACACAACTCTGTGTTTGTAAAAAACGTACAAATGCACCAATCGTTCAAACTGAACAATTGAAAACACATGAACTTGTGGCTGTAGCTGAGTAGAGTGCGCAGAGAAGCTTGCTACTATTTGTTAGCTTTCGGAAGGGTCCGGATTCAAATCCCATTAGACGGAACATATCATTTTTAGTTGATTTATTTTTTCTTAATTACGAAAAAGCATCTGTGAATTGCAGAACAAAATGATAATCAAACGAAAAAATCTCCAAATATAAATCGACAAGTCCAAAACCTAATTCAAATGCATTTTCGAAATAAAGCTTATTTAAATCTCTCCGGTTTGACACCATATTAAAATATATCATTGATTTTGCCAATTAATTTGATTTTTAATTACTAAACCGGTAGCAATGCTCTTAAAAAATATTTTTGATATACAGATTTTTTAAGTACCTAGCAAAAGGTTTAAATTAATCTATTAATTAAATTGATTTTAGATTCTTGAGTACGTGGCAACACCCTTGGAAAAGAATTTAGAAGTAAAGCATTCTTAAACTTCTCTAATTGGATACCCCCAGTAAAATATTTCATTATGTTTCATTTAGTTTGATTTTTAATTACTAATCAGGTGGCAAGGCTCTTCTTAAAATTATTTGTAATTGATATTGAATTACTAACAGTTGGAAATGCTTTTCAAAAACATGAATAATGAAAAATACTTCTCACTCTATTGACACCTATATTTGTGTATACATTCGTTTCAATTCACTTATCAATTATATTGATGTTAACTTTTTGAGGACGTGGCAACCCGCTTAAAAAAGTTAGATATAAAATCTTCTTAAACTGCTCGCATTTGACACCCACATCTAAATATTTAACATGTTAATCAAATTGATTGGGAATTTCTAAACAGGTGACCACCCTGCTAAAAAATATTTTCAAAATAAAAAAAGGTTTAACACTAATAATATATTATTTAATTTTAGCTTTTTGAACAGGTGGCATCCCTCTCCGAAATAAATCTTTGCTAAACCTCTCTCGTTTGATAATCATTTTGAAATATATCATTTGACTTGTTAATGAAATTGATTTTAACTTTTTTACCAAGTGGCCTTAGAATATTTTCCAAATAAATTATTTTTGAATCTCTTTCGTTTGATATCCACATTGTTGTTATATTGTTTGATATCCACATTGTTGTTTTATTCAATTGATTTTAACTTTTGAAAAAGGTGGCAACTCTCTTTAAAAAAAAAAAACTAATATATTAACTCTAATGTTTTAATAAAATGATTTTTAATCATTATGGAAGGAAGAAGGAATGAAGTAGAAACACATATATCGAAGTGAACCAAACTTCGTTCTCTGACTTTCGGCCTTGCGAATGCACTCGGTGAACTAACAGAAATAATTGTGGACCCAATTAGAGCTAAAAGGCACCGTCAGTAAGACTAGACTAGTGTTTATGAAATCAAACAAACCCATAAAAATTGTCGTAGGCTATACTAGAATGTCAGGCCTTAGTTTCAAAATCT
>NW_016205604.1:0-2172 GCF_001687245.7 Rhagoletis zephyria
CTTAATCGATTTCTCTATTCATTCTGAGCATATATGTATACATTTGTCTTTATCTAGGTCGATTCGTTTTGGCTGTTACAAACAACCGTTATGTGAACAAAATTAATATACCCTTGTGCACAAGTGCGCTCGGGTATAAAAATAATAACTAAACAAAAAATAAAAAATATCTTTTAAAATTGTATGATATTAAAAAATCATCTTTCCTTTTAAAGCAATAAAATCTTAAATTTTTATGTTAAGAAAAGAAAACAATACAATTAAGAAAATAAAATAAGATTCTAAAAATTTAATTTAATTAAAAACTATAAATATTTTGCTTTTCAAAACAAAAAACAATTTAAAACTAAACTTAAATTAAATTAACATAAAGAAAAAAATACTCCGCTACTCGAAATCAGGTCTCTCGAATGGCACACCAGAGCTTTAGTCACTCGGCCATTGCGACTGCCGGAGCAGCGCGAGCAAAACGATATACAAGTGTTTTCTGTCAAAAGAGCTTTTCACCAATAAAGTTGGCAAAGAATCCCCCTCAATCGTGCCAGAATAAACCAAATTTTTGAAAGTACATATGTACATACATATATTTGTATCTGCCTTTCAAAATTGTTATAAAATACGTGCAACTATCTTAGCCAGAACTGCCCTGTAAGATTTGCAAACTTTCGGAAAAGTCTCCATGCATCCTTAAACAATGTTGATGAAAAATAAATTAACTAGGAGAGATGTTTCCAAAGTTATGGGCATATTTTCGTCAATACTACAATATAGTTTTTCAACATATTCTCCAAATAACTGAACACATTTATCCGAACGATAAACTAATTTTTTTTAAGCCGTCCCCAAAGAAATGTTTCGGTGTTTCCTCAATTCAGCTATTTATGGTACGTTTTACGCCAGTTAAACTTTCAAATCGAACACCCCGTAAGGGCTTTTCCAAATCTGGGAACAGATGATAACCACTGGGTGCCATATTCGAGGAATAAGTTGGGTGTGTAAGCAATTTCCATTATAAATGTCAAGACTTTTCTGGCACCAACAACATTGGCTATAAGTTCTGCGTAATTTTTATAGCACAATTCCCAGAGCTTGGGAAACATCTCTCGTACTTTTTTTATACAATCCTTTGCCTGGGTCATACATAAATATGTACGTAAATCCAACGAATGTTATTATAGCTGGGATTATTGAAACATATTAGCCATTGACCACTGTAATTTCTTGACTTTTTTGTGTCTATATTTAAAGTATACGAGATTTTATATGGCATGCTCACCTGCAATCCAGTACTAACTTAGCTACATACATACATATGGATGTATGTGCATATACGCTTATGAAAATTAGAACTCTACTCACAGGAAACTCAAAACCGTGGAATATTTGGTTGCTTTCGCAATGCCCCAAATAAGTGCTCATCAATTTAGTGCACACTGCCCGAAAATCAAAAGCTGGCATACTGACAGGTTAATTAGCCCCAAATGTAGAGAACAGTGAGGTGCAGCCATCAATGCCAACAGTGCCGCTGCATTTCTGGCAGCACCTGAAGGTTAACATTTTGTGGCATAAAAATAGTAATCAGTTCGCTGTGATGCTGTAAGCGTACGCATGGCAGGCCAGCGCGTCTCACTCTGGCAAGCGGAGAATGATTTGGAGACGCGGCTGACAGCTCATAAAATCCGTTTAAAGTCAACTGCACTAAGCGCCTAACAATTACGAGTACCAAAAAATTGAAACATCGAATTGCGTCGAATAGCCGCTGGGTGCCGCTGGGTGACTTACTCGCCACTAAATCTTAACTGATGCAAGAAACTTTTGCAAATTGGAATATATTAAGTAATTTCGTTGCAAGCAGCCTCAGTCAGTTAACCTCCGATTTTTTTCGGAAAAGAATTTCTTTCATCTTGAAACTCGTTGTTGTATCATTAAAACGTGATGATACTAATGAGCTCAAACATCCGCCAAAATGTTAGCTGTTGTATTGCGGATGTTAACCGCTCTTGGCTTGGCTGAAATTTTCGCCCGCCGCACCCGCCATCTCTAACTGTGCGCGTCCGCTGTTTACCCAGCTTGATTGTTCCACGAAGGCAAAACATGCCATGTGTCNGCATCCCTAACTGTGCCGTCCGCTGTTTACCCAGCTTGATTGTTCCACGAAGGCAAAACATGCCG
>NW_016205605.1:0-2172 GCF_001687245.7 Rhagoletis zephyria
GGTGTCACGTCAATAAGAGAGGGGAACATCCACTTTGACAGTCAATCAGTGATCTAAACATACTGATGACGTCCACAAAATTGGTAAGGAAGTGCCCGAAGTCGCTCTTAGTGTTGTTTTAAAAGCAGGCTTTCATAGATACAAGACGAACATGACATTGCGGGAAACAGCAGTCTTGGACAGATGGATGGACCTCATTTCAGTTCAGCGAACGTAAATCGAAAAGAAGGCTATGTACAGTGGCAAAGTCTTTCTGACCCAGATTTATCGGAGGCGGTCAAAGGAGCTTCTTTTATGATGTATTATGGAACGAATTTCCGTCATCCCTTGTCAAATTTGGTTTTGAGACAAACCTTCGTTCTGAGAACGAAAAATTACACTGAAGATGGCACAACGCCGAAACCGGTTTGTCTCCAAACCAAATTTGACAAGGGATGACGGAAATTCGTTCCANCTTCTTTTGCCTTACCAACACACAACTCTCGCTTTTGTTGGTGGTTCTGACACGTCCATTGTTCGATATGAATTCCAGCGGTGGTGTTAAAAATCACATCTGATCTTTACTGCCGCAGTTGCCGGAGGATGGTGAAGTGGAAATTAACTCAACAACTTCTACCAGGTATTATTGAAAATTATATTTAAGACCTGGAAGGAAGGATATATAGGTGGGGTGGGAGTTCATTGCTGCTCGGCAAACGTACCAGACTCCTTTATGAATCTGTTGAGGGAAAGATAATGTACCTCGTCCACTCTCAATATATCCGACCAACAAATGGACTATCTATTAGTGGCGAAGGCCGGACAGCGGCAGAGAAAATGCTTTGTACTATCCTCATCCTTCAAACAAGATGCACACAGTGAATCATCAATGATGACCATATGTCGACCCCATGGATTGTGCCCCGTAATCAGTTCTATCACAGCTCGTACATCACTCCTTCTTTGTCTGAGAAGGTACATAAGATTAGTCGGTCTCCTCTAGTCAAGAGTTCAAGCGGTGGCCACTAAGATCCTCTATGGCACCCAGGAAATATATTTCCTCAAGACCGAGCCCTACACGTTCTTAAACTATCCCGACTTTTGACGACTTTTCTGTGTTGAGACCGTACCTAAGTAGTCCAGCGCCTCAAAGAAATTACTCACAAAGCGAGATGGATTCCTCGAAAAGCGAGACATTTGCACAGGATGGGTTGAGGGAATTCTACCTCTTTCTCGCCATAATAAGGGATTACTACCTACATCGTTATACGGCTTCGACATTCCGTGAGCCCATCCAGACTCTGTGTTTCAGTTTGTATCCAAATTATTCCTCCTACTGTTGGTAGTTAGTACTTGGTTTCGAATCATGTGAACAGGCGTTAGGAGAAAGTTATATGCATGGACTTAGACCCTCTAGCCTAGTAGCAGATCCCCTTCTCATGCACTCGTCCTCTTTTTCGTTCGTGTACCGGATCGCAGTAATTTTCGACATTCCTGGACACACATTGAGTCATTCGTTGCCGATCTGAGCCTGACTGTCCATTTTAAAAGGTGTAAAAAAAAAATCTCCAGTTATCTGTCAAGGTTTATTCATCTTTGAAGATTGGTATTTCGCTGCTGCCTAAAAGCTCAAACAGACGGCAGCGTTAATCCGGATTAACGCTGCCGTCTGTTTGAGCTTTAAAAGAGTATCGGATGCCTATTCCATTTCTTCAGAAGAGTTAACTTCGAAGTTGTGTTTAAAGTCGATATCCTTGGTCTGATAGCTTGTCTAAAATAAGTCCAATACGTATGTATCAAGGTTGCGGCACCGATATGAATCTTGGACGTCTGACCAGATTCTTCAGGGAAGTTCAGCAATGCTATTTAGAGCGTTTAGCTTATGTCTAACCCTCTGCGACTGACAAGACTAAAATTTCCCAACGCGTAGACTCGCAGACACCAATATCTATATATGTAAGTTAGATATTTTTTAATGTTTTTTTTCGATCTACTTATTAATGAAAATTTCATATATACCAACTAGCCGTTTTTAGTAGTCAACGCTATCACACTCCACATCAGTCGAAGAGGGCTAAATATTTAATTAACGCAATCAACAAACAAATGTGCGACGAAATGGAGAATTTATTAATCCCTTGCCACTCGGTTGTGAAAACTGTTTATGTAAGAGTAAATCTATATTAACATCTT
>NW_016205606.1:0-430 GCF_001687245.7 Rhagoletis zephyria
TCAAGGCAAAGTCTGTCTGCTGTTGATGATGATGAGGGTGGTGATGAAACTGTTCCAGAGATGACGGTGATAGTGTTCTTGCGCTGATCTGATGGTGTCAATGGGGGATAAAGGTAGTGGTGGTGGTGGTGATGGTGGTGAAGGTATTGAAAGTGGCGATGATGTAAGAGAGTGTTAGGGAACGGTTAAGAAGACAGAGATGATGAACTTTCTTTCCTTCTTTCCTTCTTGCACACTCAATGCTCGTTCAGAGTGGGAGAGTGGGAATGAAAGTGGGAGAGAGAGAGAGAGTGGTGTGTTTTTTGTGTGTTTGTGTTTTGTGTAGGCATGCTCTCCCTCCAGCCACAGCGAGCGTGCTCACCAGGGAGGCGGCGCTACTTGAACAGTGGCTACAGTGGCGGCAATGCGCTGCCACAGGCTGAGATGCTCC
>NW_016205606.1:476-2172 GCF_001687245.7 Rhagoletis zephyria
GCGGCGGCGAAGGACGGCGTCGTGGGCGCCCAATCTGCTTCGCCGGCCACCACCACCACCACCACACTCTAACCGTATTCCCCCTCTCCCTCTCCCCAATCTAACATAGTAACCCAGACAGACTGAACTGGCTTTCCCAAGCAGTGCTGCATTGGCGCACTTCCCCAACGGTACACAGTGCCTAACTGCCGCCTCTGCTCACTCGATCGATCCAAATGGAACGGTCGAAGTGGGGGCTGCTGGCTGCTGGCTGGCTGGCTGGCTCACTGCTATTGCCCAGCCCGACCCTGTTGTGGGTGAGGAAGGGCAATGGAACCGAATGGAATGGAATCGGCGCAGTGCACTCACTCCACTTGACTCCCGTCAGGACGCTCATTCATTCATTCACTCATTCATTCACACGGTCACTCACTGACGCATTTCCGCGAACTGTGTCCACTGGGAGCGTCGATTCTTTGGACACTTTGAGGAAGTACTATCAAGGCCTCTCTCCCTATCTCCCCATCTGATAACTGCTGGTCAGTCCAAATGACCACTGGCCACTGGAGGACGACTACCTGCACCACCGCCGCCACCTCCAACTCACCGCAGCTCGCTCATCATGTGCGCCGATCGAGTGGTGGAAGAGAAGGCGACTGATGAGGCCTCGCACAAGCCAGCTGCTTCCCTCTCCCCCGAGCAGACGATATTCGGCCGAGAGGAGGATGGTGGTGGCAGTGGGCCAGCAAAGAGAGTCGGCGAAGAAGAAGAGNGACTACCTGCACCACCGCCGCCACCTCCAACTCACCGCAGCTCGCTCATCATGTGCGCCGATCGAGTGGTGGAAGAGAAGGCGACTGATGAGGCCTCGCACAAGCCAGCTGCTTCCCTCTCCCCCGAGCAGACGATATTCGGCCGAGAGGAGGATGGTGGTGGCAGTGGGCCAGCAAAGAGAGTCGGCGAAGAAGAAGAAGAGGAAGAAGAAGAAGCGAAGACGACGACGAATCTCGCCGTGAACATCAGTGATTCACTGCGGACTACTGACAAGTGAGTACCACTTACCACTTACCCGATGTACTGCAGCGATTGCAGCGAATGGCCTTCGGCGTCTGCTGCCAAGTCCTTGTCTTTCTACCTCCGATATTTCACCGTCTGANGGAAGAAGAAGCGAAGACGACGAATCTTGCCGTGAACATCAGTGATTCACTGCGGACTACTGACAAGTGAGTACTTACCACTTACCCGATGTACTGCAGCGATTGCAGCGAATGGCCTTCGGCGTCTGCTGCCAAGTCCTTGTCTTTCTACCTCCGATATTTCACCGTCTGAGGCTGATTTCTATTTTCTAACGCTCTTGCACCCTCTCCTCTTTTTGACAGAGATCAACTCAAGCCGCCGTCTTCGTCTTCTGCTGCTGTTCGAATCGCAAACGACGACGAAAAGACATCGAATCTCGCCCAAACTCAAGCTCAAACTTCACTACCTCTTCCACAATACTCGCGAACTACTGCCGAACCTGAAGCTGAAGAGGAGGACGACTACTACTTTTCGCCGACCAACACCGCCGCCGCCACCAGTCCTCCCAACTTTTACGAGCTCTACACTGGAGAGTTTCACTTTCTGGAGGAGGTCGACAACGAGGACAACAAAAACGGCGACAAAGATCAGCATCATCACCTTCTTCCGATCTGCCAGCACAGCACTCCCATCACCACAA
>NW_016205607.1:0-2172 GCF_001687245.7 Rhagoletis zephyria
TTTGTTTATGAGCAGCAAAGTGCGAATTTGTTAGTGAAAGAAACCTAAATTAGCAGGATGGGCGCTGAAACGACGAGATAACGACAGTAAGATAGCGCGCGCCGTTTTAATAATAATTTTTTTGTAGTACATAGAAAATAGAGCTTCCGAAGATCTTTGTGTACCAAGTAGCGCTTTGCATCGGTCCATTTCGCGTAGACACGCAAATGATATCTATATCAATCGGGTTTATTGTGCAATCAATGGTGATGGTTTTATTATAAGAGACATACACACTCACATATTGAATAATAAGTAGGCTATATTTTTGATTAGTAATTTGTAAACGTAATAAGTCGTATTTAGTCGTGAAGCGGCAATAACTGCCTGTCAACAACACCCACCACTCCACATTTACGCTAACTCGCCTCCTTCACTAGCTCATAGCATATTCTTTGCTTAGTCATACTCGTCTTCATTATTTGTTGATAACATTAAGCTTTATTTTTATAAATAACAGTCGCTGTCTTCGAACCTTTCAAGTCTAATTTAAGCTAAGTTTTCAAAAATTTGTACTTTGCATTGAAGCAAACGTTTCGTATTAGAGCAGAAAAAGATGTACATTTCGAAATTAACAAAGTACATGGAACCTTAATACAATGTATTGAAATAAAGAACAAAAATTAGTTAAAATTAACTTTAATACTTGCTTATTTTGCATACTATTTAAAATACAAAAGCCTCAAGCCAACTTTTAAAAATAAATATCTTGTAAAAGTTACCCAAAAATAAATTAAAATTTATTTAAAACAAAGAATCATTGGTATTTTCCTTTTCCTGCCTTTAAACTTGTGAGCATCCATGTATATCTGTGTTCGTATGGAATAGTAGCTTATGTCGGGAAGCTGGCTTTAGTATAATGCGGCATTCCCTTTATTCTTTAAAGTTTAAACTTTAAACAACAAGGAATTTTTTGACGAATATTGACTTGCTAGTATAGGAACTATTCCTGCACGTTTATTTGCCAGAAGTTCTTCAACGGCTCGGCGCCAGTGTGTGATTAGCAGCCGTATGATGCAAATGCCGCACTATACTAAAGCCAGCCTTTCGACATAAGCTACTGGCTTCTATGTGTATATATATGTATCGTCGTTTAAAGTGCAAAACCGCGTATCAACAAAATGCAAAACCGCGTATGTGAAATTGTAGAAATAATTTCGTAGAGTGTAAAAACACTCATATTTCAAAATGGTTCTCTTTTTTATAAAGCAATTACATATCTGCTTAGTATATTTCAGGACGAATGGATAAGGATTGAGCCAAAAGCTTGTGTGAGCAAATCCAATTTTTGGCAGCCAATGCCAGTTACGCGGTTTTGTAGAATCACGATACGCGGTTTATTACTTTAAACGGCGATATATTTTATGATCTAATGGTCGGATCTAAACCAGATTAGTATGGGACCACCTCTGAGACACTACCTTTCCGATGCAAAATTATCGAAATCGGTTGACGTGGTCCAAGTTATGCGGTAACATACGTAAAAAAAGTATAAAAAAATATTCTGACGAACTGATAAACTCCTCCGTTTTCATGATTGAAAGTGTTTTACAATCGCATATCATCAGCGCGGGTCGATTTTTCAATGCCAACGTTCAGAGCAAGTGCAGTATAGTGGCCGTTGAGGAAAGAAAAAAAAAGTGGGCGTGGTCCACCTCTTTTTACTGACTTGAAAGGTGTAACCCATTTTTGCTGGAAATTAATAGGGGCAGAGCTAGAGGTGGGTAAAGGTGGAATTTTCAATGATTTCAAAAGCTTATATTTCAAAATGTTAATATGGTTTGAAAGATAATTGAAAAACCTTTTGTTTGATATGCATATTTATATATATAATGTATACATATTTCGAAAAAAAACTAAACAAAACGAAATTATAACAAATTTCTTATAAAAGTGTACGATTTTCCAAAAGAAATACGTAATTAACTTCTTTCTGTGTAGGCGGCCTTCAGCCGCGCTTTAGGATTATAACTACGGTGACCATATTAACCAACGTAAAATAAGGGACATTTATTTTCAAAATGATTTGTGAATACGTACACACAACTTCCATGATAAAAGTACCTTACCCATATGGTAATTTCAATAAGATACTTACCAGTTAATTATAATATTTAATTGTACAAGCCCCCC
>NW_016205609.1:0-2172 GCF_001687245.7 Rhagoletis zephyria
TAATGCATGAAAATCCTAACCTCAAAAAAATCACCCGTTATATATAGTTTGGTTTTATGTTTTTTTTATAATTGTATTTTACATTATTTTCTTTTGTATCCAATTAATTAAATTTAATTTGCGTATTTTTAATTTTACCTTTTTACCTTTTTTACTTTTTTACTTTTATTTTTCTTATAAATTTTTGGTTATTCGCATTTATCTAGTACATACATACAATAATTGTTCGCTTTCTTCTTTGTCTTTTTTGACGCTTTCTTACTTAGAAAAAAACCAAAACATCAGGCTCCTGCGTCGTTCCTTTTCTTTGCCGCTATGAATTAACAACTCTTAATAGATATGTATGTAAACATCTCCGCCACCGAAGATGCCGAAGCTGCCAATCAATACTTTTGTTATTCTTCAAAATTCCCTTCTGCATGGATTAGCCCATGCTGTGCCGCACAGCGGTGGAAAAATAGCATATAATTGCGTTTGCGTTTCGTTGACCGTAAAAGCCAAGTAAGAATAAGAACATACTCGTTTAAAATAAGAAAGTTAAAATACAAAAAAAAAAAATTGCCTAAGAAAAAATACAAAATAAATTGTCAAGCTAAAGTGCTGTCCAAGCATTTTAGCTTGGCGGCGACTAAGTATTGCACGCGTTTTGCCTCCAATTGAAGGCGGTTTTAATGCCCACTTTTAGACCACTTCTATTAGAGATATATTCGCCATATTAAACGCATACACTCGGCTCTTTCACTGTGGTCGGTGGCGCTAATACTAACTATGCCCCTTCACTTGCTGCTTCTCAATCTCTCTATCTGCCCATTTCAATTCACTAGCCTTCTGTACACTTGCATATACATACATATTTAACCATCTTTATTGTCTTCCCTAACCATTGAGTTTTTACCCCAAACTCGCTAGCCTTTATTTGAACGTTCTCCCCTGTATTTGTTATTTTCTTGCAGGCACACGCCCTATATACATACATATGTACGTGCATGCATACCTATCTGGCTACGAACGTACATACATACATACATAAGCAATTGTACGAGTACAATTGATTGTGTGTAAAAGCAACCAAACAGCTGGGCCACCATAGCGGATGAGCGACTTTTTTGTGTGTGGTGTATGTTTGAGTGTGTGTGTGTGCGAGGTGATGTGTGTGCGTATTATGTTGCGTCGCCTTGACGCGGCTCTCTAATTTGTAAGACACGCTGCCACTGCCAGTGCCGTTGATTTGCGGTCTTGTTGTTGTGTCGTTGCTGTGGCTGTTGATGTGGCTGCGGCTGAGACTGCTGAAGCTATTATATGTGGTTGTTGGTACTGCGGTCGTTGTTGACGCTGTCATTACTTTGTTGCGCCTTGCTCTTGTTGTTGTTGTTTGTGCCTTTAGCGCTTTTAAACCAATGCGTTGCTTTAATAATTTCCTGCATATACAAAATTTTTCTTTTCTTTTACCAACTACGTAGTTTTTTTCTTTGTGCTCTCGCCTTTCTCTATCTCTCTTGCTTTAAGCTCTTTTATAGTCGTTTTATTGCGGTGTGTACATGCCATGCCATTCATTCGTTCGTTCACTTTTATTTACATTCATCTATAATATTTTAGTTTTTTGTGCTCGTATATTTTCCTTGTGGCAAGTGTTGTTTTTGTTGTTTCGTGTTTTTTTAAAGGTCTTTCCCTCATTTTGAAGGTAAAGTTCTTGACAACGTACATACATACATATTAGAATGCGCAGATGTCAAGCGTGTTGCCTATTTATGTATTTGCATTTGTTCGGCCCAGGCGGCGGCACATATTTGAAGTGAATTATTTTTTGCATTTTACGTACTACACATTTTTGAATTTTTTGAAGCATAGTCGCACTGGCGTCTACATACATACATTCATACGAACTCATATAGAATCTCACGAGCTCAGACAAGTGCCTGCATAATTTATGCGGTTGTGTCGCGCACGCAGTTGGCAATAGCCAATAAAAGCGTAGTATATGCAGAGTCAACATGCGACAACGCATACACACACACACACACACACACACACGCGCGCATGCATACTTGCAGGCAAATATTTATTTCAATAGCAACAGCACAGTCAGCTCATTCACTCTTTCACCTAGTTAGTCAACTCGCCTCTGGGAGCAGTGTTGCCGTTTTAGCCCTTTGGTGGCTAGATTTAGCTACC